>NW_022436991.1:15686940-15687945 GCF_009761245.1 Sapajus apella | reverse complement strand
TTTTTTATGAACAACAACAAAAAAATTTAGGCCAGGAGCAGTGGCTCACACCTGTAATCCCAACACTTTGAGAGGCCGAGGCGGGCAGATCACCTGAGGTCAGGAGTTCAAGACCAGTCTGGCCAACATAGTAAACCCCCCCCATCTACTACTAAAAATACAAAAATTAGCCAGGGATGGTGGCGGGCACCTGTAATCCCAGCTACTCAGGAGGCTGAGGCAGGAGAATCACGTGAACCTGGGAGGTGGAGGTTGCAGTGAGCCAAGATCGTGCCACTGCACTCCAGCCTGAACAACAGAGCAAGATTCTGTCTCAACAAAATAGTTTTCATAGTTAACTATACAGGTTTGACCTGTTTGGAAAAACTCTAATTATCTCACCACAGAACATCTAACTGAGAATTAATGGTTAAGTCAGCCATCTCCTGTGTGAAGGTTTTCCCTCAGGTGTGGGGGGTGGGGGTGGGGTGGGGGATGCCAGATCTTGTCACTTACTTGCACAGAACCCTCCAGTGTAGCCAGAGGCAGTGGCTCATATGTGTAACCTCAGAACTTTGGGAGGCTAAGGTGGGACCATTACCTGAGGCCAGGAGTTTGAGACCAGCCTGGGCAATATAGTGAGATCCCCATCTCTACAATTGAAAAGAGTAATTATTAAAAAAAAAAAAAAACCCAACAACCTCCAGTGGCTCCATATTTTACTCAAAATACAAGCCAAAGTTCTCACTGTGGCCTACAGAGCCTTAACCCGTCAGAGATCTCATTCCCTCTCTGATTTCGCGGCCCTCTGTCCTCTCCTCGCCAGTCACGCTGCAGCCCTGGACTGCGATCATTCCAGCATGCCTGTTCTCTTGCATGAATGCTCTTTTCCAAGAAAGCCTCATACATGGCTTGTACCCTCATGTCCTTTCTGTCTCTGCTTGAACGCCAGCTTCTTCTTTACATTTATAGCCTCCTCCTATACTATCTAATTTTTTTTTTTTTTTTTTTTTTTTTGAGACGGAG
>NW_022436991.1:15683389-15686840 GCF_009761245.1 Sapajus apella | reverse complement strand
TTTGAGACGGAGTTTCGCTCTTGTTACCCAGGCTGGAGTGCAATGGCTCAATCTCGGCTCACCGCAACCTCCGCCTGCTGGGTTCAGGCAATTCTCCTGTCTCAGCCTCCTGAGTAGCTGGGATTACAGGCACGTGTCACCATGCCCAGCTAATGTTTTGTATTTTTAGTAGAGATGGGGTTTCACCATGTTGACCAGGATGGTCTCGATCTCTTGACCTCGTGATCCACCCGCCTCGGCCTCCCAAAGTGCTGGGATTACAGGCTTGAGCCACCGCGCCCAGCCTAATTTTTTTTTAATATGGAGTCTTGCTCTTTTGCCCAGGCTGGAGTGCAGTGGCATGATCTCGGCTCACTGCAACCTCCACTTCCCAGGTTCAAGTGATTCTCCTGCCTCAGCCTCCTGAGTAGCTGAGACTACAGGCTCAAACCACCACACCAGGCTAATTTTTGTATTTTTAGTAGAGACGGGGTTTTGCCATGTTGGCCAGGATGGTCTCGAACTCCTGACCTCAGGTGATCCTCTCTCCTTGGCCTCCCAAAGTGCTGGGACTACAAGTGTGAGCCACGGTGCCTGGCCCTATTCTACCTAACTTACTTAGTTGTCCAGTTGATTGTTCATTTTTCCTACTAGAATGTAAACTCCACAGAGGAAGTATTTTATTATTTGTTTTCTTCACTGTTCTGTCCCCAGGACCTAAAACAGTGCCTGGAGCATAGTAGATGCTCAGTAAATATTTACCAAATGAGAAAATGTTTGGAGTTGCCACTGCCCCCAAGGAGAGTTAAGAGGCTTTTGTTTTTGAAGGTCTAGATTCTTAGAAGCAAACAGCTGTATTGTCCAAAACAGATGGGTTGAAGGCGTGTAAAGAAGAGGGTTAGGCTGGGCGTGGTGGTTCACCGGCTGTAATCCTAGCACTTTGGGAGGTTGAGGTGGCAAAACCCCAACTCTACTAAAAAAAAAAAAAAAAGAAAAATATGAAAATTAGCCAGTCGTGGTGGTGAGCAGCTGTGATTCCATCTACTTAGGAGGCTGGGGCAGGAGAATCGCTTAAACCAGGAAGCAGAGGTTGCAGTGAACAGATATTGCGCCACTGCACTCCATTCTGGGCAACGGAGCAAGACTCCATCTAAAATAAATAAATAAATAAATGAGAGCAATCGATGGCTGTGACTCTCTGTGCTGGAAGAGGCAGTCCTGGAGGGTGATGTGTGGAAGTCTGGAGACAGAATCCCAAATCCCTGGATTTAGAGGCTGCAAGGCAGCTTCCAGTGGCTGATCTGGGCGTGAAGAGACAAGATTCTTTGAGTAGAACCGCTGCTTTAGAATGAAACAGGCAGCTTGGACAATGCGCATCTCCATAGGCACCAAGACAGGGAAAACCAAAGACCCTCCATCTAATTTTTGAAATAGATAAACCTCCCAGGACTCTTTAAAGCCAGATTTAGACTGGGTGGGTGGCTCACACCTGTAATCCCAGCACTTTGGGAGGCTGAGGTGGAAGGATCACTTGAGCCCAGGAGTTTGACACCACCCTGGGCAACATAGTGAGACCTCATCTCTATTTTTAAAAGTTAAATTAAATTTAAAAATAAAAGTCGGCTGGGCGCCGTGGCTCACACCTGTAATCCCAGCACTTTGGGAGGCCGAGATGGATGGATCACGAGGTTAAGAGATCGAGACCATCCTGGTCAACATGGTGAAACATCGTCTCTACTAAAAATACAAAAATTAGCTGGGCATGGTGGCGCACACCTGTAGTCCCAGCTACTCAGGAGGCTGAGGCAGGAGAAGTGCTCGAACCCAGGAAACAGAGGTTGTGGTGAGCCGAGATCGCGCCATTACACTCCAGCCTGGGTAACAAAAGCAAAAAGCTGTCTCAAATAAATAAATAAATAAATAAAAGCCAGATTTGTGTATCATTTACATTCATTAACGTTCACCCTTTAAAAGAGTATAGTTTATGAGTTTTGACAAATGTATACTGTTGATTAACCACTATGACAATTGATACAGAATCTTTCCCTCACACTCAAATGCCCCTTTTGCTACTTAGTAGTGAATTTCTTGCATTTACCCCAAACCCTGACAACTATTGATCTCTGTCCCCACAGTTTTGCTTTTTCAGAATAGCCTATAAAAGGAATCATGTAGGGCCTTTTTTTTTTTTTTGAGGCAGAGTCTTGCTCTGTCACCTAGGCTGGAGTGCAGTGGTGCGATCTCAACTCACTGCAACCTCTGCCTCCTGGGTTCATGTAATTCTCCTGCCTCAGCCTTCTGAGTAGCTAGGATTACAGCCACCATGCCCGGCTAATTTTTGTATTTTTAGTAGAGACAGAGTTTCACCATGTTGGTCAGGCTGGTCTTGAACTCCTGACCTCATGATCCGCCCGCCTCCCAAAGTGCTTGGGTTACAGGTGTGAGCCACTGCCCCTGGCCTCATGTAGGGCCTTAATCTGTTTTGTGCTACTCTGACAGAATACCTGAGACTGGGTGATTTATAAAGAACAGAGATTTATCATTTGACTTATGGTTCTGGAGGCTGGGAACTACAAGGCTGAAGAACCTGCATCTGGTGAGGGCCTTCTTGCTGTGTTATTCCACAGTAGACGGTATCACATCACATCTTTTGAATTCAGCATTCAAAAGATTGAACTCACAGCATCAAGTCCCTTTTTTTTTTTTTTTTTTTTTTTGAGATGGAGTCTCACTCTGTCACCCAGGCTGGAGTGTAATGATGTGATCTTGGCTCACTGCAACCTCTGCCTCCTGGGTTCAAGCAGTTCTCAGCCCCAGTCTCTTGCAAGTCCCTTTATAATCAGCATTAATCTATTTAGGGAAGCAGAGCCCTCAAGACCTAAACACCTCCCATTAGGCCCCACCTCCCAACGCTGGTGCATTGGGGATTCCTTTTTTAATGCATGCTTTTGTGGGACACATTGAAACGATGGCATGGCGTATGGTGTATAGCCTTTTGTACCTGGCTGCATTCACTTAGCATAATGCTATTGAAATTCATCCATGTTGTTGCTTTTTTTTTTTTTTTTTTTGAGACATATTTTTTTTTTTTTTCCCCAGCCGTGCAATGGCGGCGTCTCAGCTCACTGAAACCTCTGCTCCTGGGTTCAAGCGATTCTTCTGCCTCAGCCTCCCAAGTGGCTGAGATTATAGGCATCCGCCACCACACCCAGCTAATTTTTGTATTTTTAGTAGAGATGGGGTTTCACCATGTTGGCCAGCCTGGTCTCAAACTTCTGACCTCAGGTGATCTGCCCCCCCGGCCTCCCAAAGTGCTGGGATTACAAGCATGAGCCGCCACGCCTGCCTGTTGTTGCAGTTTTTTTATTTAAAAAAAAAAGGTTTTGGGCCGGGCGCGGTGGCTCAAGCCTGTAATCCCAGCACTTTGGGAGGCCGAGGCGGGTGGATCACGAGGTCAAGAGATCGAGACCAT
>NW_022436991.1:15650240-15683289 GCF_009761245.1 Sapajus apella | reverse complement strand
CCTGGGTAACAAGAGCAAAACTCCGTCTCAAAAAAAAAAAAAAGGTTTTATTTTTAGTTTTTGTGGGAGCATAGTAGGTATATACATCTTTATGGGGTTCATGAGACGTTTTGACACAGGTGTGCAATGTGAAATAAAAAGCAGCATGGAGAATGGGATACCCATCTCCTCAAGCATTTATGCTTTGTGTTATAAACAATCCAATTACGCTCTTTTAGTTATATTAAAACATACAGTTAAATTGTTGCTGACTATAGTAACCCTGTTATAGTAGTAAATGGTGGGTCTTGTTCATTCTTTTTTTTTTTTTTTTGACAGGGTAACAGGGATTCGCTCTATCAAGGAGGCTGGAGTGCAGTGGTGAGATCTTGGCTCACTGCAACCTCTGCCTCCCGGGTTGAAGCGATTCTCCTTCCTCAGCCTCCTGAATAGCTGGGATTACAGGCAGCCACCATCATGCCTAGCTAATTTTTATATTTTTAGTAGGGATGGGGTTTCATCATGTTGGCCAGGCTGGTCTCAAACTCCTGACTTCAAGTGATCTGTCTGCCTCGGCCTCCCGAAGTGCTGGTATTACAGGTGTGTGCCACTGCGCCCAGCCCCTTTAACTATTTTTTGTAGCCGTTAACCATCCCTACCTCTGCCCTCATGCCTCCCACCATCTTTCTACTTTCTGGTAACCATCCTTCTACTCTCTATGTCCATGAGTTCAATCGTTTTTTATTTTTAGATCCCACAAATAAATGAGAACATTTGTTATTTGTCTTTCTGTGCCTGACTGATTTCACTTTACATAATGACTTCCAGTTCCATGTTGTTGCAAATAACAGGATCTCATTCATTTTTCTGGCTGAATAGTACTCCACTGTGTGTACATGAACCTCATTTTCGTTTTCTTTTTTGAGATGGAGTTTCGCTCTTGTTACCCAGGCTGGAGTGCAATGGCGCAATCTTGGCTCACTGCAACCTCCGCCTCCTGGGTTCAGGCAATTCTCCTGCCTCAGCCTCCTGAGTAGCTGGGATTACAGGCACACGCCACCATGCCCAGCTAATTTTTTGTATTTTTAGTAGAGACGGGGTTTCACCATGTTGACCAGGATGGTCTCGATCTCTTGACCTCGTGATCCACCCGCCTCAGCCTCCCAAAGTGCTGGGGTTACAGGCGTGAGCCACTGCGCCCGGCCCAAACCTCATTTTCTTTATCCATTGATCTGCTGATGGACACTCAGATTGCTTCCAAATCTTAGCTATTGGAAACAGTGCTGCAACAAACATGTGAGTGCACGTATCTCTTTGATAGACTGGTTGTTTTTGTTTTTTTTTTGAGATGGAGCCTCCCTCTGTTGCCCAGGCTGGAGTGCAATTGGCCTGATCTCAGCTCACTGCAAAGTCTGCCTCTCCCGGGTTCAAGTGATTCTCCTGCCTCCTCCCACAGTGCTGGGATTACAGATGTGAGCCACCACGCCTGGCTCTGATTGTCTTTGTTTTGGGTTTATGCTCAGCAGTGGGATTGCTGAATCGTATGATAGCTCTATTTTTAGTTTTTGAGGAACCCCCAAACTGTTCTCCATAGCAGTTGTACTTTTCACGTTCCCACGAACAATGTACACAGTTCCCCTTTTCTCCACATCCTCACCAGCATTTGTTATTGCCTGTCTTGTGGATTAAAGACATTTTTGGCTGAGCATGGTGGTTCGTGCCTGTAAGTGATCTTCCCACCTTAGCCTTCCAAGTAACTGGAACCACAGATATGTGTCCATCATGCTTAGCTATTTTTTTTTTTTTTAAAGTTCAGCTTTTTATTGAACACATTATAAAAGAGGTTTAGTCAAAGAGACCAAAGCCCATATCATCATCAGACTCTTCGGATTCTTCTTTCTTTGCTTCCACTTTCTTCTCCTCAGCTGGAGCAGCAGCAGTGGAGGGGGCAGGACCTCCTACGGGTGCAGCACCAGCTGCTGGAGCAGGCCCACCAGCCCCTACATTGCAGATGAGGCTCCCAATGTTGACGTTAGCCAGGGCCTTTGCAAACAAGCCAGGCCAAAAAGGTTCAACATTTACACCGGCCGCTTTAATGAGGGCATTGATCTTATCCTCCGTGACGGTCACCTCATCGTCGTGCAGAATGAGGGCCGAGTAGATGCAGGCGAGCTCGGAGACGGAGGCCATGATGCGGGTGAGTGTGGGGCTAGCGCTGCCGGACGCGGTGCTAGTCGCCGGATGAAGTGAGGGCCTCACCCCAACGCGGCCTTAGCTTCCTCGGAAGGACCGAGCACCTTGGCAGCAGCTGAGGAAAAAACAGCTATTTTTTAAAAAATAATTTTGTAGCCGAGCGTGGTGGTTCATGCCTGTAATCCCAGCATTTTGGGAGGCCGAGGTGGGTGGATCATGAGGTCAGGAGTTCAAGACCAGCCTGGACAAGATGGTGAAACCCCATCTTTACTAAAAATACAAAAATTAGCTGGGCATGGTGGCACACGCCTGTAATCCCAGCTACGGAGTGGGGGGTGGGGAGGGAGGGCTGATGCAGGAGAATCACTTGAACCTGGGAGACGGAGGCTGCAGTGGGCTGAGATCAGGCCACTGCGCTCCAGCCTGGGACAAAGCGAGACTCCATCTCAAAAATTAAAAAAAATTTGTAGAGATAGGTTCTTGCTGTGTTGCCAGGTCTTAAATTCCTGGCCTCAAGCAATCCTTCAGCCTAGGCCTCCCAAAGTGGTGGGATTACAGGTGTGAGCCTGGAATTATTCTATAGAGAGGCATTCATTCAACAAATATTATTAACAATGCCAGGTGCTGTAGATAGCCTGTAAAAAAGACCAAGTAAGGCCAGGAGTGGTGGTTCATGCCTGTAATCCCAGCACTTTGGAAGGCTGAGGTGGGAGGACAAGTTGAACCCAGGAGTTTGAGACCAGCCTGGGCAACACAGCAAAACCCCACTTCTATGAAAAAATACAAAAATTAGCCAGGCATGGTGGCGGGTACCTATAGTCCCAGCTACTCAGGAGGCTGAGGCAGGAGGATTGCTCGAACCCAGGAGTTGGAGGCTGCAGTGAGCTATGATGACACCACTGTGCTCCAGTCTGGGTGAAAGAGTAAGACAGACTCTCCCTGCAGCAGCCAGGAATGCTCACTGTTCACACATTTGGTCCTCTTTGGCTCACTCGCCGCCCTCACCGCCACACCGTGGACACCCCAAGGCAGGTGGTTAACTCCGGGCCTGGTCCTGCCAAGCTGCCCTGATCAGTGTTGTTAAAGATACAAAAGGAATTATTAGACTACAAGGGAGTTGGCATTAGTGTTCTTGAAATAAGTCACAGGCGGCCGGGCACGGTGGCTCAAGTCTGTAATCCCAGCACTTTGGGAGGCCGAGGCGGGTGGATCACGAGGTCAAGAGATCGAGACCATCCTGGTCAACATGGTGAAACCCCGTCTCTACTGAAAATACAAAAAAATTAGCTGGGCATGGTGGCGCGTGCCTGTAATCCAGCTACTCAGGAGGCTGAGGCAGGAGAATTGCCTGAACCCGGGAGGTGGAGGTTGCGGTGAGCCGAGATCGCGCCATTGCACTCCAGCCTGGGTAACAAGAGCAAAACTCCGTCTCAAAAAAAAAAAAAAGAAGTAAGTCACAGGCTTTGGGAGGCCGAGGTGGGTGGATCACCTGAGGCCAGGAGTTCAAGACCAGCCTGGCCATCATGGTGAAACCCCATCTTTGAAATAAAATAAAAATAAAAAACAAAATAAAATAAAAAAGAAATAAGTCACAAGTTGTCAGATTTTGCCAAGATTATTAACAGAGAATCTTGTGCGGTAATTGTTAGCCATTCCAGACAACTATAAGGTGATTTTTGTGCCAAGAGGTGGGTCCAGCCAGTTCAGTGCTGTCCCCTTAAACCTGATTGGCTTGAAAGCAGGAAGGTAGCCGGGGACGGTAGCTCACACCTGTAATCCCAGCACTGTGGGAGGCCGAGACGGGCAGATCACAAAGTCAGGAGTTCGAGACCAGCCTGGCCAACATGGTGAAACCCCATGTCTACTAAAAATACAAAAAATTAGCTGGATGTGCCGCCATATGTGGTGGCAGGAGAATCACTTGAAACCTGGAGGCGGAGGTTGCAGTGAGCTGAGATCGTGCCACTGCACTCCAGCCTGGGTGACAGAGTAAGACTCTGTTTCAAAAAAAGGAAAAAAGAAAGCAAGCAGGAAGCTGTGCAGACTATGTGGTGACAGGAGCTTGCTAAGGCCACAGAAGAAGCCAATAAGTTTGGGACTATAAATATCGTTCACCTTAAACTTGTGAATGATATAGATATTCCATGTCCAAGCACCTGGAACCTCAACTGGGATGCCTCCTATGTGTATCACTGCACCAATGAGATGGTGCAAGGTGTGTCCTGCAGTGGATTGAAAACAATGGAGGTGCTGCAGCCATGGAGAAGCTTAGCTCCATCAAATCCCAAATGATTGGTGAGATTATTGATAATTCAAGGATTCTACATATGTCCAGTGGACCCCCAAAATAGAAGCAAGATGAATATTCCATTCCAAATCGTCAATGCCAAAGGAGATGATGCTTTAGAAAAAGATTTCTTGATAAAGCTCTTGAATTCAATATATTGCCCTTGAACAGGCACAGGTCTGTGGGAGGCATCCGGGCCTCTCTGTATAATGCTGTCACGATTGAAGATGTTCAGAAGCTGGCCGCCTTTATGAAAAATTTGTTGGAGATGCATCAGCTATAAACACATCCTGGCCGGGTGTAGTGGCTCATGCCTGTAATCCAAGCACTTTGGAGGCCAAGGTGGGTGGATCACCTGAGGCCGAAAGTTCAAGACCAGCCTGACAAACATGGTAAAACCCCGTCTTATAAAAAAGAAAAAAAAATTTTTGAAAAAAAACAAACAAACATCCTAACCAGCATATATGCTGTTCTTGAACAACATATAAACTTTAAACTAACTTGGGGATGGCTGCAAAAAAGTTAACAAGCACAGTATTTCTCACAAATGAACATGCTTATTATAGACTCTTCTTTTTTGAAAGAACAAGAGCAAAACATCTACAGCTCTGCAAAGCTGGTGGGACCTAATGTTTACCTTAATTCTGATTTGAACTGGAAGCATTTTATGAGAGCTTCTCATTGGTTTTCTTCTTCTTCTTCTTTTTTTGAGATGGAGGAGTCTTGCTCTGTTGCCAGGATGGAGTGCAGTGACGTAATCTCAGCTCACTGCAACCTCCGCCTCCTGGGTTCAAGTGATTCTTCCGCCTCAGCCTCCTGAGTAGCTGGGACCACAGGCACCCACCACCACGCCTGGCTAATTTTTGTATTTTTTAGTAGAGATGGGATTTCACCATGTTGACCAGTATGGTCTCCATCTCTTGACCTCGTGATCCACCCGCCTTGGCCTCCCAAAGTGCTGGGATTACAGGCGTGAGCCGCCGCGCCCTTCTCTTTGCTTTTCTAACAAATTCCAGCTTATTTTGCCTTTCCTGCTACTTTTTCTAGCTAGATTTCAAACTTGCCTGTGGACTTAATGCAAGTTGCAATTAATTATTTCTGGAGTCATGGGAACACACAGGGTAGAGGGTAGGTGTTACCCTCTAAGTGCTGAATCTAGACATCTGTGAGGTCTCCTGGGTTCAGCAGCTGTTGATTCAAGGTCAACATTGACCATAAGGGGAGCAGGTTAAGAGTACCAGACGGCGAGATGCGGTGGCACCTGTAATCAAACCTGTAATCTCAGCACTTTGGGAGGCCAAGGTGGGTAGATCACGAGGTCGGGAGATCGGAGATCAAAACCAGTCTGGCCAACAGAGTGAAACCCCGTCTCTACTAACAACAACAAAAAAATTAGCCGAGCATGGTGGCTCACACCTGTAGTCCCAGCTACTCAGGAGGCTGAGGCAAGGGAATTTCTTGAACCTGGGATGTGGAGGTTGCAGTGAGCCAAGATTGCACCATGGCACTCCAGCCTGGGCAACAGAGCGAGACTCCGTCTCAGAAAAAAAAAAAAACCAGCAATAATTTGCAGAGCTGCCTCCATTCCTCAGGGCTCCTCTAGTCCCAGTCCATACACTTTCCTGCTGAATATTTCTCTCTTTTGGCTTTTATTTATTTACTTAAATTTTGGGATGGAGTCTCACTCTGTTGCCCAGGCGGGAGTGCAGTGGCGTGATCTCAGGTCACTGCAAACTCTGCCTCCTGGTTTCAAGCAATTTTCCTGCCTCAGCCTCCCGAGTAGCTGGGATTACAAGCACCCACCACCATGCCTGGGTAATTTTTTGTATTTGTAGTAGAGACAGGATTTCACCTCGTTGTCCAGGCTGGTCTCAAATTCCTGACAGGTGATCCACCTGCCTCGGCCTCCTAAAGTGCTGGGTTTACAGGCATGAGCCACCATGCCGGCCTCTTGTGACTTTTAAATGAATAAAATGATGCGTAAGCCTGGGCAACATGGCAAAACCCCTTCTCTACCAAAAAAAAAAAAAAAAAGAAAAATTAATTAGGTAGCTGTGGTGGAATGCGCCTGTGGTTCCAGCTACCCAGGAGGCTGAGGAGGGAGAATCTCCTGAGCCTGGGGAGGTTGAGGCTATGCTGAGCCGAGTCAGCGTCACTGCTCTCTACCCTGAGTAACAGAGTGAGACCCTGTCTCAAAAAAAAAAAAAAAAAGTGGATTAAGCTGGGGTGTGGCAGCAGGAGGCTGCTGAGCACACTGAGACAAATGACCACAGACATGGAGTGAGCAGCAGGGCTCTGGCTGGAGAAGCAGGCGGGGCTTCCCTGCCCCACACCAGTCCCTGGAGGGCTCAGGGCTAAATCAGGGCTAAAGGTCTGCCTGCAGCTTCACGGAGGCCCTTGCTGGGCAGGCGCTGCCTCGCTCTCAGCTGCTGCTGTCTCCCAGCAGCCTGGTTCCCCACCCACCACTTCCTCCTGGGTGCACGACAAAGGCCACTTTGGTCAAGATGGCTCTGACAGATGTTTGTGGGTCACCACACTGCTCCTTCCTCTTCTTCCCACCTGCCAAGAGGTTTAGGGGAGGGTGCACCTCGCGGGAGAGGTTTCTAAGGTGTTGATGGGGCTTATGATGGGTGGAGCTTGGAGGCCACCATCAGGCTCCAAGGCCTTTGTGATCTCGTGGTAAGTCGGTCTGGGCATTCCAAAGTTTTAGAAACTCAAGGCCAGGTGCAGTGGCTCATGTCTGTAATCCCAGCACTTAGGAGGTCGAGGAGAGTGAATCATTTGAGGTCAAGTGTTCAAGACCAGCCTGACCAATGTGGTGAAACCCTGTCTCTACTAAAAATCCAAAAAAAAAAAAAAAAAAAAAAGCCAGGCGTGATGGCGGGTGCCTGTAGTCTCAGCTACTCAGGAGGCTGGGGGAGGAGAATCGCTTGAAACTGGGAGGCAGAGGTTGCAGTGAGCCGAGATCATGCCACTGTACTCCAGCCTGGGTGACAGAGTGAGACTCTGTCTCTTTTTATTTTTTTAATTTTTTTATTTTCTTCTTGTGTTTGTGACTCTGTCTCTAAATAAACAAATAAATAAATAAATACAAACTAAAGTCTAGAAACTCAACCGGAATTTTCTGAGGAAGGACTGAGCTGCATGCACCACAGACAGGGCTTTGGAAGGATAGCATCCCTTGGGGGTGTTCACATGTAGTCCACACGGTCCATTGTCACTGGGTGAGCTCACTTCAGAGGCTTCATTTCCAGACTCTAAGTGGATAGTTGATTTGTGTGTGTGAGAGAGAGAGTGTGTTTGCAAACGAACATATAGTTCAGGGCCAGAGACCTGGGAGCCAGATAGGACCAACACTCTCTTTCCTTTAATGTCGATGAATGGGCCAGGCATGGCGGCTCATGCCTGTAATCCCAGCACTTTGGGAGGCTGAGACAGGTGAATCACCTAGGCCAAAAGTTCAAGACCAGCCTGGCCAATATGGTGAAACCCTGTCTCTACTAAAAATACAAAAATTAGTTCAATGCGGTAGTGGGTGCCTGTAATCCCACCTACCTGGGAGCCTGAGGCAGGAGAATCGCTTGAGCCCAGGAGGTGGAGGCTACAGTGAGCAGAGATAGCTTGACTGCATTCTAGCCTGGGCTACAGAGGAAGATTCTGTCTCAAAACTAAAAATAAACAAATAATGTGGATGAGGGTATTTCCCTCTTTGGGCCTCAGACCTCCCTCTGTATTTACCTCACACCTCTACAGGACTCACTAACCCATGAGTTCCAATAGCATCGTATTAACTTTCACATCCCCGTGCTGTGGCCTCATGGCCTCCACCTGCCAGTCCAGGCTCTCCAGCTTCCTGCAAACCCGAGTTCTTGCAGAAAGCCTCCAGCACTATCTTACTGGTACTCCATTCTTCTCCCTGGAGGGTGAGCTGCTCCAGGCATTGCCCCTTGGCTGCTGTTCTATAGTCTGACCTTAGAGCCATTCCCCTTGCTTTTGGCCCTGAGCCCTGGACGTGCCAGGGCTGAAGGAGCTGTGGCAGAGCTGGGGAGAAGGGTTCTCTCTGCTTTGATTGCATCATGGGGAAGGTGTCCCAAAGCTACAGCCTGGGCTCTGGCATGTACAGGCTAGTGAAGCAGCTCTTTCAGTCTTTTTGTTTGTTTTGAGACGGAGTCTTGCTGTGTTGCCCAGGCTGGAGTGCAATCTCAGCTCACTGTAACCTCTGCCTCCCAGATTCAGGTGATTCTCCTGCTCTAACCTCCCAAGTAGCTGGTACTACAGGTGTGCACCACCACACCTAGCTAATTTTTGTATTTTTAGTAGAGACGGGGTTTCGCCACGTTGGCCAGGATGGTCTTGATCTCTTGACCTTGTGATCCGCCTGCCTCAGCCTCCCAAAGTGCTGGGATTACAGGTGTGCGCCACTGTGCTCGGCCCTGTAGCATCTTTCTAATCATCTCCAATAGCACCTCTAGTAGTGGAATGATTAGGAAGGCCTGCTGGCCTCAACAGCTGCTGGGCTCTCTTCTCAACCCCTTCTGCCAGTCCTCCTCCAGCTGAATATTCCTGAAGCTCACTGGGGAGCCCTGGATGACTCCCTATTATTTTGGAAGTTCTTGGCCAAAGCTCATATGGTGTGGCAGGTAGGAGGAGCCCCTGTGAGCTGGCTAGAACCAAAAGAATAATCTGTAGCTGCAAATGGTGGCATTTGCCTGCAGTCCCAGCTACTCAGGAGGCTGAGGCAGGAGGATCACTTGAGTCTAGGAGGCTGAGGCTGCAGGGAACTATGATCATACCACAGCACTCCAGCCTGGGTGACAGAGCCAGACACTGTCTCAAATAACAAACAAACAATACCCCAATAACTATTTATTTATTTATTTATTTATTTTAAAGATGGGGTTTCACCATGATGGCCAAGCTGGTCTTGAATTCCTGACCTCAGGTGATCCACCCCCCCACCGGCCTCCCAAAGTGCTAGGATTACAGGCATGAGCCACCACGCCCGGCCATACCCCAATAATTTAAGGGCTATCAAAAAACCCTTCAAGGAACCCAAATATATCAGGTCTCCTGGGCGGCTGGAGGAGGCCACCATATCCCTCCATTCTCCCTTTCTCTGCAGGTCACCTTTTTTTCAACAAACTGTGAATATAACTGCCCTTCAGTGGCAACATCAGTTCCCAACTTTGCACTTGCTTAATTGAAAGACCATGACCGGGCATGGTGGCTCACGCCTGTAATCACAGTACTTTGGGAGGCGGAGGTGGGTGGATCACTTGATGTCGAGAGTTCGAAACCAGTCTGGTCAACACAGTGCAACCCTGTCTCTACTAAAAATACAAAAAATTCACTGGATGTGGTGGCAGGCGCCTGTAATCCCTGCTATTTGATAGGCTGAGGCAAGAGAATCACTTGAACCCGGGGGACAGAGGTTGTAGTGAGCTGAGATTGCACCACTGCACTGCAGTCTGGATGACAAGAGCAAAAACTCTGTCTCAAAAGGAAAAAAAGAAAAAGAAAAGAAAGACCATGGATGGCCAGGGGCGGTGGCTCACACCTGTAATTCCAACATTTTGGGAGGCCAAGGTAGATGGATCATTTGAAGCTAGGAGTCCGAGAACAGTCTGGACAACAAGGTGAAACTCCATCTCTACTAAAAATACAGAAATTAGCCGGGCATGGTGGCAGGTGCCTGTAGTCCCAGCTACTTGGGAGGCTGAGGCAGGAGAATCACTTGAACCTGGGAGGTGGTGGTTGCAGTGAGCTGGGATTTCCCTACTGCCCTCCAGCCTGGGCGACAGAGTGAGACCCTGTCTCAAAAAAAAAAAAAAAAAAAAAAAAAAGGAAAGAAAAGAAAGAAAGACATGGAGACTAAGGTCTCAATTTCCACAGTCTTAGGTCTTAGGAGGGAGGATCTGATTGGCCCAGCTGGAGTCAAATGTCCACCCTGCGGTAACCTATGATCAAAGGAAGAGGGTCATATCCTATATACAAACCCAGCATCACCTGGATTTCTCACGTGGAGGTTGTCACGCTAGGCAGACACACCAAAATTATTTGTCACCTGGAGTAATGTTCAATCTTACGCCTTAGCTTGGCCCACACCTCTCACCCCCTGCTTCCCTTCCTCAATCTCTCTGATCAGCCTGTTCGTTTCGCCTCGATAACTCACCCCCCATCACCACTTGCCAAAATGTCCCCAGGCCTCTAAGGCATTGGACCAACTTCTCCGTGCCACCTCTTATGATACCTTCAACTAGAAGTGTAGTCATAAAACATCAGATTTGAAAGGGCTCCTAAATATCATCTAATCCAGCGCTCCCCTGCCTCACACAGTCCCTTCTCTGTTCCCTCCCACTAAGTGTTGAGCCAGCCCTGCTTACACGCCTCCAGACTGGAGGCTGGAAACTTCACGCTGAGATCCATTGCAGCTCTGCCTATGGGAAAATGCTTCCCTGCCACTCCCATGCTGACAGCTGGCTCTGCCCTGTGGAAATGCCCAGGACAAGTCTGTTCCATTCCACACCTGGAAGCCCCTTCGGATACTTGGGCGGGGCTCATGTCACCTCTTAGTCTTCTCTCTTTCAGGCTGAACATCCTTAGTTATAACTAATGTTCCCCCATAAGACAGTTCCCAAGTCCTCTGATCACCCCATGGGGAACATCTGCTTCAACTTTTAGGACATCTGATGCCTCAAAATAAAAGCAAAAGGGGCTGGCTCCAGCGCAGTGGTGTTTACAGCGAACTGATCACAACCAGTTACAGATTCCTTGATCCTTCTCCACTCCAACTGCTTCACCTGACTAGCCTAAAATCAGTCAATCAATCATCAATCAATGAATGTAAATGCCTGTTCCAGGAAATCTTTTTTTTTTTTTTGAAGCAGGGTCTTACTCTGTCACCCAGGCTAGAGTGCAGTGGCACAATCTTGGCTCACTGCAGTGATCCTCCAGCCTCAGCCTCCCAAGTATCTTCGACCACAGGCATGCATCACCATGCCCAGCTAACAGGAGTCTAGCCATGTTGCCCATGGTGGTCTCGAACTCCTAAACTCAAGCAGTCCTCTCACCTCAGCCTTCTAAAGTGTTGGGATTACGTGACATGAACCACCACACCCGGCCAAGGAAATCTTTTCATTAAAAAAAAGAAGAAGAAGGCAAGACAAATGAAATATCCAGCAATAATAAATTGGTTAAATCAGTTAAATGCGTCAGTTTCATAGAATACTATCCAACCTTTAACAAAATGTTAGCTGGGCACTGTGGTTCACACCTGTAATCCCAAAACTTTGGGAGGCTGAGGCGGGCAGATTGCCTGAGCCCAGGAGTTTGAGAACAGCTCCAGCAACATGACGAAACTCCATCTCTACAAAAGATACAAAAATTAGCCGGGTATGGTGGTGCCTACCTGTGGTCCCAGCTACTCGGGAAGCTGAGGTGGGAGGATGATTTGAGCCCAGGAGGTGAGGTTGCAGTGAGCTGAGGTCACGCCATTGCACTCCAGCCTGGGCAACAGAACCAGACCCTGTCTCAAAAATAAAAAGGTAGATTTACATGTGCTAGCATAGAAAGATCGTTATGATAATATAAGCAGGAAAAAAGCAAGTTACACAACATTGTGTGTTACATCTTATTTAACTGTTAGACAGGAAGTCTGTTTTTTTCTCAGCCTCCCACGTCCATATCTCTGCCTAGTAAACATTTGTTAGGCATACTTTAAAACAAATTGCTGGGAGGAACTTGGTACAGTTATTTCTAGATTTTAGAGATGTCTTATTTATAGAGCACAGAAGAGATGAGGATTTGAGAACCATCCATGTGCAGTGATACTGATATTTATAAAAAATTAGCCAGGCGTGGTGGCGGGCGCCTGTAAGGTCAGCTACTCCGGAGGCTCTGGGAGGAGAATTGCTTGAATGATCATCGTCCCTGGGGGACTGATTCCATGGATGCTCACATCCCTTATATAAAATGGCATAGTATTTGTATGTAACCTACACAAATCATTTCTAGATAACTTACAATATCTAATACAATGTAAATGGTATATAAATATGTAAATCATTGGTACACTGTATTGTTTAGGAAATAAGAAGAAAAATGAAAAGAAGAAAAAATGTCTGTACATGTTCAGTGCAGAGGTAACCATTCATTCTTTCTTTTAATATTATTTTCAATGCATGATTGGTTGAATCCACGGACATGAAACTCACAGATACGAAGGGCTGGCTGTGTATATATCTCCATAATGTTTGTTTTAAAATAAATAGCACATATTACTTTTAAAATAAAAAAAATTAATAATGGATTTGAGATAAGCTTGGCATGGTGGGAAGGTGAGGCAGGAGGATCGCTTCGGCCCAGGAGTTCCAGGCTGCAGTGAACTATGATTGCACCATTGCACTCTAGCCCAAGTGAGTGCAGCCTGAGTGAGAAACATAATCTCTTTTAAAAATTAATTAATTTGGCCGGGCGCGGTGGCTCAAGCCTGTAATCCCAGCACTTTGGGAGGCCGAGGCGGGTGGATCACGAGGTCAAGAGATCGAGACCATCCTGGTCAACACGGTGAAACCCCGTCTCTACTAAAAATACAAAAAATTAGCTGGGCATGGTGACGCGTGCCTGTAATCCCAGCTACTCAGGAGGCTGAGGCAGGAGAATTGCCTGAACCCAGGAGGCGGAGGTTGCCGTGAGCCGAGATCGCGCCATTGCACTCCAGCCTGGGTAACTAGAGCGAAACTCCATCCCAAAAAAAAAAAAAAAAAAATTAATTAATTTTTGGCTGGGTACAGTAGTTCACACCTGTAATCGCAGCACTTTGGGAGGCCAAGGCAGGTGGATTACTTGAGGTCAGGGGTTCGAGAGCAGCCTGGCCAACACGGTGAAACTCCGTCTCTACTAAAAATGAAAAAAGTAGCCGGTGTGGTGGCACATGCCTGTAGTCTCAGCTACTGGGGAGGCTGAGGTGGGAGAATCACTTGAACCTGGGAGGCAGAGGTTGCAGTGAGTCAAGATTGTGCAATTGCACTCCAGCCTAGGTGACAGAGCAAGACCCTGTCTCAAAAAAATTCTAATTTTTAAAAAGGATTTGCAGTGCTTTGGTGAGCCCTGAGTCAGGGTGTTGCGCTCTTTCCTTCTTCACGTTCTTTGCATTTATTCATTCAACCAACACTCTCCAAGGCTTTCTTTGTACCAGACCCTGCGCTGAGCCTTGGGCACAAGGAGACCAGTGAAGCGGGGTTCCAGCTATAGGAGCTCACAGGTGTCAGAGAAAATCCAGCATGGTAAATGATAGAACAGAGGAAAGACCAGGGTATTGTATCACAGGGGAGGGACTTCCTCTTGAAGGTAATAGTGTTTCTTGGGCAGAGAAATAGCCACTCCAAAGGGGAATGGAGAGCAGCCACTATGTAGCCCGGGCTGGAGTGCAGTGGCCATTCACAGGTGCCCATTGTAGCACGCTATGGCCTTGAACCCTTGGACTCCAATGACCCTGCTGCCTCAGCCTCCCAACTAGCTGAGGCTACAGGCTCAACCCACCATGTGTGGCTCTCTTGCTCTTATAGCAAGAGCTGATGCACTAGGGCTTCTCACATTTGCCCCAGATATGAAGCTGAAGCTTTCTGTCACTTGGGATGGTGGCAGCTGATGAAGGTGTGAGGGTGGTGGACGTAGGTGTCATCTCTCAAGTCGTTTTTTTTTTTTAATCTCTCAAGTCTTCTGTGGCAGAGCCTGTTACTGTAAGTCCTACAGGCAAGTCCAGGGTAAGTGGGGCTTGGGAACTGAGGCTGTGCCCGTCCTGGGTCAGGCCCAGGTCAGGGAATGGCAACTGGGGCACTCATTTGGATGCTGGGCCAACGTAATGCTCAGACTGCAGGAAAGACGCTTCGGAGGTTCCAGACCTCTCGAATTTTTTTTTTTAATTTAATTTTTTTTTTTTTTGAGACAGAGTTTTGCTCTTGTTGCCATGCAGTGGAGTGATCTTGGCTCACTGCTGTGAGACAATTTTATCTGTTGTGTTCATTGCTGTACCCCCGGGTCTAGCACAGTGGCTGGCACAGAGTTAAGTCTTCAGTAAATATTTGGGAATGAACCTGGGGAGTGTTGAACATCTATAACCTGGTATGCCAGTTAATTTTTAGCCATTATTTTATTTCTTACTAGAAATAATTGAGGCTGGCCGTGGTGGCTCATGCCTGTAATCCCAGCACTTTAGGTGGACAAGGCCAGTGGATCACCTGACGTCAGGAGTTCAAGACCAGCCTGGCCAACATGAGGAAACCCCGTCTCTACTAAAAATACCAAAAATTAGCCAGGTGTGGTGGCAGGCACCTGTAGTCCCAGCAACTGGGAGGCGGAGACAAGAGAATCAATTGAACCTAGGAGGCAGAGGTTGCAGTGAGTCAAGATCATACCACTGCACTCCAGCCTGGGCGACAGAGTGAGACTTTGTCTCACACACACACACAAAATAATAAAATAAATAACCGAATAAATAAGATTATCCTGTTAATGGGATAATCTTGTTTATTTATTTTATATATACACAGCACACAGGGCAGGGTTTCCCACAGCATGGAGGGTGACGGGTGCCCCCTGGAGTTCAGTGTGAGGTGGTGACAGTGTAGGTGGAAAATGTTTAAAAGACCATCCATTAAGGTATTAATAGGATTTCTCTCTGGGAAATGGGATTTCCAGTTGTTTTAATATTACTCCTTTTCATGAAGTTGTATTTTGTGATTTTCTATAATGACAACAGAATTATTTTCAATAAGAAAAAAATGGGGCCAGGTGTGGTGGTTTACACCCGTAATCTCAGCATTTTGAGAAGCCCAGGTGAGTGGATCACTTGAGCCCAGGAGTTAAAGATCAGCCTGGAAAACATAACAAGACCCCATCTCTGCAAAAATGTGGCAGGTGTGGTCGTGTGCACCTGTAGTCCCAGCTACTTGGGAGGCTGGGGTAGGAGGATTGCTTGAGCTCAGGAGGTCAAGGCTGCAGGGAGCTATAATTAAACCATTGCACTCCAGCCCACACAGCAAGACCTTGTCTCAAAAAAAAAAAAAAAAAAAAAAAAAAGAAAAAGAAAAGAAAAAAGGGGAAAAAAGGAATAGTGTACTAAAGGTATGTATATTTTACCACAGTAAAAAATAAGAATTTTTTAGGTGTACTGATCCTTCAAGTGCAGTGTTATAATCCCAAATGATTATCATAACAGGGAAAAAAAACCCACATTCGTGGCCCAAATGCCTTTGTTGTATGTGAAATAGCAAACCAGGGGCTGGAACTCCAATCCTGTTAATCATTTCCCAGCCTGGAGTGGAGTGGCGCAATCATAGCTCACTGTCGCCTTGAACTCCTGTGCTCAAGCAAGGTCCTCTTATTCTTTTTTTTTTTTTTTTTTTTAGATGGAGTCTCGCTCAGGAGTTGCCCAGGCTGGAGTGCAATGGTTCGATCTTGGCTCACTGCAACCTCCACCTCCCGAGTTCAAGCTAGTCTCCTGCCAGCCTCCTGAGTAGCTGGAATTATATGCACACACAACCATGGCCAGCTAATTTTTGTATTTTTAGTAGAAATGGGGTTTTGCCATGTTGGCTAAGCTGATCTCCAATTCCTGATCTCAGGTGATCCGCCTGAATTGGCCTCTCAAAGTTCTGGGATTACAGGCATGAGTCACTGTGCCCGGTCACAAATAGTAAATATACCTCAATGGATCTCTCGGTGAAAAACAAGAAAAGAACAAAAGGAATGCTTCCAGGTGCTGAGGCTTCAGCTCTCAGGGTCACCCTTGAGAGGCCCCTAAGGTCACCTGCACAGAGGCACATGCACATGTCATTCTGAGCACAGCAGGTTGGTCACTGGCCAAGGCAAATGCATGACTTTCTTTGCACTGGGCCAAGTGAATATTACTCCAAGTAGAAGCAACAGGGAACTGTATGGATGAAAACCTTCCCCCAAAGACTGTTTCCTAGAGGGGCATGGTGTAGAAAAGTATTATCAAGGAGGCCCCTCAGCCAGGGGCAGTGGCTCGTGCCTGTAATCCCAGCACTTTGGGAGGCCAAGGCGGGCAGATCACTTGAGGTCAGGAGTTTGAGACCAGCCTGGCCAACATGGTGATATCCCATCTTTACTAAAAATACAAAAATTAGCTGGGTTTAGTGGCGGGCGGCTGTAATCCCAGCTACTCAGGAGGCTGAGGCACGAGAGTTGCTTGAACCTTGGAGGCAGAGGTTGCAGTGAGCTGAGAGGAGCCATTGCACTCCAGCCTGACCAACAAGAGCGAAACTCCATCTCAGAAAAAACAGGCAAACAAAAAAACAAAGCAACCCCTGCTCTGCGGAGCTTACAAACGAGGGGGCCAGACAGATAGGCATGGCATTATCAAATGATTAAAGAACAAATTATGCTAAATGCCAAGACGGAGAAGTCCAAAGAACTAAGAGAATGTATAACCAGCAGTACCTGACCTAGTCACTTTTTAACTCGGGTCAGGTGAGTACAGACGTAATACAATGTTTTCCTTTTACCCTTAGAGATAGGATCCTTTCCCTGTGCAATAGGCTGAACATTTTGCAAAACACTTCTCAGCTGAGGTTTCCTATGGTCCTTCCTCTAGATCCTAAGAAGAGATTGTGACGTTGGTTTAACAGAAGTGGAAACTAAGGTGCAGAGAGGCTATATTACTTCCTCAAGGTCAGCCAGCTCACCAATAGCAATGCAGGCATCAATCAGACAATCTATTGCTTCCACATCTATTTTTCCACTCTATCATGTTTTCTTTTTGTTTTTAAAATTCTGAAATATAGCATACTTACAAAAAGATTATGGGAAAATATCCATGTATTAAATATCTATGTATTTAAAGAACAACCATGTACCATGTACCCACCACCAGCCCAAGGAACAGAATTAAACATAGCCCAGAAGCTCCCTATGTAGCCCTCCCCAGAAATAGCCACTATGCTAAGTGTTGTGTTCATTCTCTTGTCTTTTAAAAAAGTTTTTATCAGCTGGGCATGGTGGCTCACGCCTGTAATCTCAGCACTTTGGGAGGCTGAGGCTGACGGATCACCTAGGGTCAGGAGTTCAAGACCAGGCTGGCCAACATGGTGAAACCCCATCTCTACTAAAAACACAAAAATTAGCCAAGCGTGGTGGCGAGTGCCTGTAATCCCAGCTTCTCGGGAGGCTAAGGCAGGAGAATCGATTGAACCTGGGAGGCAGAGGTTTTAATAGATATTGCCAAACTGTCCTCCATGGCTATATAAAATTATATATATATAAACTTACAGAGATATAGAAATGTTAGAATAGACCAGTCGTATGTAACCCACTCTGTTCCACAGATGGATGACTCAATGGAAAATGACTCCCACAGACAGCTGGTGGGAAACACCATTAGAATCCATGCAGGTGTCTGGACTTTCGGTCCTAAATCAATCTCTCTCTCCTTTTTTTCCTTCCTTCCTTCCTTCCTTCCTTCCTTCCTTCCTTCCTTCCTTCCCTCCTTCCCTCCCTCCCTCCCTTCCTTTCTTGCTTTGTGTGTGGGGTGTTTGTTACTGTTGTTTGCTTTTTTAGAGACAAGGTCTCACTCTGTCCCCCAGACTGGAGTGCAGTGGCGCGGTCACAGCTCACTGCATCCTCAACCTCCTGAGCTCTAGAGTTCTTAAAGTCCATGTTAACATTTCATTATATTAATGCTGCCTGCAGTTTGCTTACTTAATGGTAGCAGTTTAATTTCTAATTTCTTATTCTTTCTGTTTTTAACCTTGGGCTATTTGGCCACCCTAGATCCATCACGTGCTGCCAAGTGCCCCTTGGGACAGTTCTGCCGGTCATGATGTTTGCCAAGGGACCGATCTTCCCTCGTCTACAATTTGCTGGATTTGGTAAAGTGACTCGAAGAGAGCAGAGTTCCACGAGCCACTGCCAAGAAACTATTTAAATATCAAGGTGAAGGAAACAAAAGCACGTGACGTTCCGCAAGTTCGGAGCAAGCGGTTTTGCAAGCCCGGGGTCGTTGCGCCTTTTAGAGTCTAGGAAGCCCGCCTCTTGGTGGCGGAGTTTCATTGGATGTTGCGGCCGTCAATCACCAGGGATATAAATAAGGGAGCCCGGCGGCTCTTCTATCAGGAAGACTTGGAAGGCTGCGTGCGGCGCGAGTCTGACGCTGTGAGTAGTGCCGGGGAGAATCCCTGCGGGTAATATTTGACTTTTACTTCATTTTAACCTGAGTGGAAAATAAAAGGGCCCTTTCCTCTTCTCCCCTCCCTTCCCTGTCGGGCAGGCGCGATGGCGGAAGCCTCGGCGACTGGCGCCTGCGGGGAGGCGATGGCGGCGATGGTAGCTGCGGAAGGCTCCTCGGGCCCGGCGGGCTTGACTCTGAGCCGGAACTTCTCCAACTACCGGCCCTTCGAGCCCCAGGCGTTGGGCCTCAGCCCGAGCTGGCGGCTGACGGGCTTCTCCGGCATGAAGGGCTGAGGCTGCAAGGTCCCGCAGGAGACGCTGCTCAAACTCCTGGCGGGACTGACGCGGCCGGACGTGCGGCCCCCACTGGGCCGGGGCCTGGCGGGCGGTCAGGAAGAGGCGTCGCAGGAAACCGGAGCGGGCCCCAGCCCCACTTTTCCAGCCTTGGGCATCGGGATGGACTCCTGCGTCATCCCCCTGAGGCATGGGGGCCTGTCCCTGGTGCAGACCACGGACTTCTTTTACCCCTTGGTGGAAGATCCCTACATGATGGGGCGCATAGCTTGTGCCAACGTGCTGAGTGACCTCTACGCCATGGGCATTACTGAGTGTGACAACATGTTGATGTTACTTAGCGTCAGCCAGAGTATGAGTGAGGAGGAACGCGAAAAGGTAACGCCACTCATGGTCAAAGGCTTTCGGGATGCGGCTGAGGAAGGAGGGACTGCAGTGACCGGTGGGCAAACTGTGGTCAACCCTTGGATTATAATCGGTGGAGTTGCCACTGTGGTATGCCAGCCAAATGAATTCATAATGCCCGACAGCGCGGTGGTTGGGGATGTGTTGGTGTTAACCAAACCGTTAGGAACCCAGGTTGCTGTCAATGCCCACCAATGGCTGGATAATCCTGAAAGATGGAATAAAGTAAAGATGGTGATCTCCAGAGAAGAGGTGGAGCTGGCCTATCAGGAAGCCATGTTCAATATGGCTACCCTCAACAGAACTGCTGCAGGTTTAATGCACACATTTAATGCCCATGCGGCCACAGATATTACAGGCTTTGGCATTCTAGGACACTCCCAGAACCTTGCGAAACAACAAAGAAACGAAGTGTCGTTTGTTATTCATAATCTGCCGATAATTGCCAAGATGGCTGCCGTCAGCAAGGCCAGTGGACGGTTTGGGCTTCTTCAAGGAACCTCAGCTGAAACCTCTGGGGGATTACTGATTTGTCTGCCTAGAGAACAGGCGGCTCGCTTTTGTTCTGAAATCAAATCCTCCAAGTATGGAGAGGGTCACCAAGCGTGGATCGTTGGCATTGTGGAAAAGGGAAACCGAACGGCCCGGATCATTGACAAGCCGCGAGTTATTGAAGTCCTACCTCGTGGGGCCACAGCTGCTGCTCTTGCTCCTGACAATTCAAATGCCTCCTCTGAGCCTTGCTCGTGAGATGAAAGAACAGAAGCTGTTTGGACCGTAGAGCTGTTTTACACAATCACGGATGGTTCTCAAGAGTTGATTTTAAGAAATTTTCAAAGAAGGCTGCCTGTATAGTGGTTCCAGCTGCCGTTTCTAGGTGATTGGAATCAGCCCATCAAAAGCAGCCTTGATGTACATTCCGAGGCCAGAGTAACATTTTGAACTTTGTGGGGAATGTTTGTTCATTGCTTGGGTAGAGGAGGAGCAGAAATACCTGTTTTCTCTTTCCAAAGTAAGATGAGGCTATTCCAGGTTGAGGGATTTTCCTTTGCTCTGAATTAATTAATTTCTGCACAGGGATTGAGATGATTAATTAAAACCATACACAAATTGCAAAATGAAAAAATTTACATCAGAAGCAAATGAGTTTTGGACCAATACTGTTGATAAATCTAAATTGTTAAGAGAGGTCTTATAATGCAACCTCAAATTCTTTATTAGACTTTACTGAGTACTGGCTCTTTCCTGCCCTGGACAAGAATTGAGCAGCTTGTCACGACTGGGAAAGGAGGACCTGCAACCATCTGGCTTGGTCTCTGTTAATGACGTCTCTCCCTCCAAACCCCATTAAGGACTGGGAGAGGCAGAGCAAGCCTCAGAGCCCAGGCCTTGGTGGTTATTAAGATGTTAAGTTGTTTGCTGCAAATTTCGGTGATTTGATCAATAAAGAGTAACTTCTTCCTAAATAAATAAAACTCTCCTGGCTAATGTTTGGCTATTTGAAATTCTACACAGTCTTATAAAACGAACCAGCTGATACATTGAATCTGGCATAGCAGAGAGAGTGTTATCCCTGATCCTGGTGGATTGGAGGATTTAACACTCAGATTTAGGGTTGCACCTTCCCCCTGAGATGACAGAAAAGGACTCAAAACGGGCATAAGCCCCAAAGGTTAGAGGGTGGGGCAGGAAATAGCAAAAGTGTCAACACTTGAAAGATAGAAAGATGTGAAAGGAGGTGGAAGAGGGGTAACTGATTTAGAGGAATCCTTCACAGTAGGGGAAGACAAACAAGATGTGTTTGGAAGATGGGGTTAAGGGCTGGGGATAAAACAGATACGGGTTGAAAGTTTAAACACAGTAATTAGATCTCTCCAAACCCTTCTCACCACACAGCTAGGTGACTGCCTCTCACCTATACAGATAAAGTTGGGAGCACCACACATAGCAGACGATAGGGATCCTAATTGAAAATAATAAAAATTTAAAATGAGATTGCCCAGCCCCTTACTCAATTAGCTGTTAGAAACCCTGGCCCGGAGCCGGGTGCGGTGGCTCTCGCCTGTAATCCTAGCACTTTGGGAGGCTGAGGTGGGTGGATCACCTGAGGTCGGGAGTTCAAGACCAGCCTGGGCAACACGGTGAAACCCTGTCCCTACAAAAAATACGAAAATTAGCAAGACATGGTGGTGTGGACTTTAGTCCAGCTTCTCTGGAAGCTGAGGTGGGAGGATCACCTGAGCCTGGTAAGTGGACGCTGCAGTGAGCTGAGATTGCACCACTGCACTCTAGCCTAGGTGACAGTGAGACACTTTCTCAAAAAATAAATAAGAAAATAGCCCATATAGTCATAAAAAGAATGAGATCATGTCCTTAGCGGGGACATGGATAAAGCTTTATTCATCATTCTCAGCAAACTAACACAGGAACAGAAAACCAAACACTGCACGTTCTCACTCATAAGTGGGAGTTGAACAATGAGGACACATGGACACAGGGAGGGGAACATCACACACCAGGGCCTATCAGGGGTGGGGGGATAGGGGAGGGAGAGCATTAGGACAAATACCTAATGCATGCAGGGCTTAAAACGTAGATGACAGGCTGATAGGTTCAGCAAACCACCATGGCACAGTATACCTATGTAACAGGCCTGCGCGTTCTGCACATGTATCCCAGAACTTAAAAAAAAAGCGCAAAAAGATGTACAATAAAAGAAAATCTATGAAGATCAAATGAAGCAGGAGGTTCAGCATCTAAATGGAGTTCTAGAATAAGGCAGTAAAGCAGATGGAAAAAAAGAGATTGTCAAAGTTTTCTAGAACTTAAAAGTTGTAAACCACATACCTCTTGAATTCCTAGCATACTGCATTTCAAAAGACCCATGCTAATTTTATTAAATTTCAAAATGTCAGGTATAAAGAGATCCTGAAGTAACGATAGCAGATATTTATATAGTGCATACTCTGTGCCAGGAAGTGAGTGCTTTATATGTATTAACCCAGTCTTCCAAAAGCCCCATTTTGCAAAGGAGGAAGCTGAGGTACAGGAAGATTAAGAAATTTGTCCAAGGTTGCATAGGCAGTCTTGTAAGCAGTCTGACTCCAGAATCCATGCTTCTGATCACTATGATCACACATAAAGATGTGGAAATAAGAATGACATCAGATTTCACAACCTCAAATTGGAAGCTAAAAAACAGTAGAATGCCAGGTGCGATGACTCATACCTGTAATTCCAGCACTTTGGGAAGATGAGCTGGGAGGATCACTTGAGCCTAGGAGTTTGTGACCAGCCTGGGCAATACTGTGAGATCCTACTGCTACAAAAAATTAGAAAATTAAGTTTAGCGAGGCGTGGTGGCATGCGCCTGAGGCCAAGGCATGAGGATTGTCTGAGCAACAGAGTAAGACTCTGTCTTAGACAAATAAATAAATAAATAAAAAACATGGCCGGGTGTGGTGGCTCATGCCTGTAATCATAGCACTTTGGGAGGCTGAAGCGGGCATATCACGAGGTCAGGAGTCCAAGACCAGCCTGACCAATATGGTAAAACCCCATCTCTACTAAAATACAAAAATTAGCAAGGCATGTTAGTGCGTGCCCGTAATCCCAGCTACTCAGGAGGCTGAGGCAGGAGAATCACTTGAACCTGGGAGGTGGAGCTGAGATCGCACCACTCCACCCCCAACAGGCAAGACTCCATCTAAAAAAAAAAAGAAAAAGAAAAATGTAAAAACACACGCAAAAATAAAGCAGTGCCTTCAAGATTCTGAGGGTAAACAATATATAGAAGTCTATAGCAAGCCACATTTTTCAAATAAGTAGAATAAAGTTACTTGAGGCAGGCAGGGTATCTAAATGGCTTCATCCCACGTACTTTTTCTCAAGAGACTACTGGAAGATGTGCTCCAACAAAACAAGGAAGCAGGCCAGGCATGGTAGCTCACGCCTGTAATCCCAACATTTTGGGAAGCCAAGGTGAGTGGATCACCTGAGGTCAGGAGTTTGAGACCAGCCTGGCCAACATGGTGAAAACCCATCTCTACCAAAAATACAAAAATTAGCCAGGCGTGGTGGTGGGTGCCTGCAATCCCAGCTACTCCAGAGGCTGAGACAAGAGAACCACTTGAACCCAGGAGGCAGAGGTTGCAGTGAGCTGAGATTGCACCACTGCACTCTAGCCTGGGTGACAAAGCAAAACTCCATCTCAAAACAAGCAAACAAGAAAGCAAACTGAGAAAGAGAAGAACGTGAGATTCAGGAAATGCAACCCAGCACAGGAGAGAGATGAAGGTAATAGCTATACAGTAGGCTTACAGAGCAACCAGCTCACACTGGACAGGCAGCCTGGAAGGATTCCAGGAAGGCCTTCCAGAAAAGAAAAATATGAACTGATGTAATAATGATACATTTAGTTGTGGGAAAAATTGTATTGGCAGGATAATTGGAGATGTGAAAAGAATTAGTGGCCAGCCATGGTGGCTCATGCCTCTAATCTCAGCACTTTTGGATGCTGAGGCAGGACTGCTTGAGGCCTGGAGTTCAAGATCAGCCTGAGCAACATAATGAGACCCTGTCTCTACCAACAACAAAAAGAATTCGTGATAATCATATAGAAAAATAGCAAATGATGGCCGGGTGCGGTAGCTCACACCTGTAATCCCAGCACTTTGGGAAGCCAAGGCGGGTGGATCAGGAGGTCAAGAGATCAAGATCATCCTGGCCAACATGGTGAAACCCCGTTTCTACTAAAAAAATACAAAAATTACCTGGGCATGGTGGCTAGCGCCTGTAGTCCCAGCTACTCAGGAGGCTGAGGCAGGAGAATTGCTTGAATCCGGGAGGCAGAGGTTGCAGTGAGCCGAGATCGTGCCACTGCACTCCAGCCTGGCGCCTGGCGACAGAGCAAGACTCTGTCTCAAAAAAAAAAAAAAAAAAAGAAAGAAAAAAGAAAAATAGCAAATGACAACCAAAAAATGAAGCAACCAAGCCAAAAATAGCTCTGTAAAAAAAATCAACCTACCAACTTCAGCCAAAACAACCTTGTAGAACAAATGAAATAGTCATACTATAGCATTCAACATTGAATTTTTTTTTTTTTGAGACTGAGTCTCACTGTGTCACCCAGGCTGGAGTGCAGTGGCATGACCGAGGGTCACTGCAACCTCCACCTGCTGGGTTCCAGCGATTCTCCTGCCTCAGCCTCCCAAGTAGCTGGGATTACAGGTGGATGCCACCATGTGTGGCTGATTTTTGTATTTTTAGTAGAGACAAGTTTTCACCATGTTGGCCAGGCTGGTCTGTAACTCCTAATATCAAATGATCTGCCTGCCTCAGCCTCCCAAAGTAATCCTAGGATTATAGGCATGAACCACTGCTGCTGGCCAACATTGAGTATTTACATAGCCAATTATGTAAATGCTATTAACTTCAACAACAAAAAATAGGTAAATCAATTCAATCCACTTATCTCCTGCTCAAAGGGCTAAAATAGCTTTCCTGGCAATTCCCCACCCCTGCTACAGATCTCCAACATCATCTCAGGGCACTCTCTCTACCCCTCTCATTATGCGCTGGCCCATCAGCCTTCCCTGGGACTTTAAACGAATCAAGATCCTTTTTGCTTGGAGTTCCCTCTGTTTGGAACCTCACTCAGACTCACCTGACTGGCTCGTTCTCAGTCCTGTCTCAGTTCAAATAAAACCTCTTCATAAAAGCCCTCTCTCACCTCCCAGTCAACATCCAGCCACTCTCCAGTGCATCACCCTGTTTATTTGCTTCATAGCTCTTATGCTAACCTATAATTCCCTTGAGAATGTGTTAGTTCACTTTAGAATTGTCCCCTTCTGCTAGTATATAGGTGCCAGGATGGTAGGGATATTCAGTATCCCCAGCAGCTAGAACAGTGTCTGGTCCATAGCTGCTGCTCAAAATATACTGAATGAATGGATGAATGAATGAGTGACCGACTGAGTAGGGTATGTATTGGGGACCCTAGCACCCTTTCTTTGTACTCTTCTGGGGCTCTTGGTGTCTCCTGCAATGGAAGCTGGTACTGCTTTTTCAATTTGAGACTGTAATTCAGGCTGGAGTGCAGTGGCACAATCATAGCCACCTTGAGGTCCTAGGCTCAAGTGATCCTCCCACCTCAGCCTTCCCTGAGCAGCTGGAGCTACAGGCACACACCACCATGCTCAGCTAATTCTTTACATTTTTTTTTTTTTTTTTTTTTTGTAGAGATGGGGTCTTGCTATGTGGCCTAGGCTTGGGCAGGGCACGGTGGCTCAAGTCTGTAATCACAGCACTTGGGTGTAGGATCCAGCCCTACAGGGCTCTGTGAGCCCCTCCCTGCTGGTGCAGAGACGAGAAATTGTAGAAATAAAAGACAAAAGACACAGAGATAGAGAAAAGCAAGTTTGGACCCAGGGGACCACTAACCAAAACTCGGAGTTCAGCAATGGCCCCGAGGGTCCACACACGCTGACTTTTATTGAGTACAAAAGCTGGGTGCAGGGAAGGTAGGGTGTAGGTAGGGCGTGGCCTTGGTGGTCGGCGACCGGAGGCAGGGTAAAAGAGGGTGTGGCAGTGATAGGGTGAAGTACATCACCTGTCCTGCAGGTAGGGGCTCAGGAATTTTCTATAGCTGAGATGAGTTGAGGGGCATAATGCGTCAACACTTTTTCCATACTTGTCACAAACACATTAAGATTTATGTTACCGCTGGGCACAGTGGCCCACGCCTGTAATCCCAGCACTTTGGGAGGCCGAGGCAGATGGATCACAAGTTCAGAAGATTGAGACTATCCTGGCTAACACAGTGAAACCCCATCTCTACTAAAAAAAAAAAAAGATGAGCCAGGCGTGGTGGCACGCACCTGTAGTCCCAGCTACTCGGGAGGCTGAGGCAGGAGAATTGCTTGAACTCAGGAGGCAGAGGTTGCAGTGAGCCAAGATCCAGCCATCGCACTTCAGCCTGGGAAGAAAAAAAAAAAAAAAGATTTACGTTACTTTTACTGACTAATTCTTACAAGAAAAAAGGAGCCAGGTGCAGAAGCGGATCATGAGATCGACATGAAACATGACCACTGAAGCACAGCATCACATAGAGACAACTAAGCCTCCGGATGTCTGCGGGTCTACCTGACACCCATCAGGCCTTACTACAAGAGCTTGGAGAAGTGGAGTTTTCTCCTAACTCCTCCAAGGAAGGAAACATCTCAGCTATTTTGGACGTCACCTTCCCTAGCTGGCTAAACAGCGGACGCTATCCGAGCACTGGCGCTGCCGCACAGCCAAGGTGCTCTCCAGCAGCCCTTAGGCAGGCGTGTCAGAGGGCTTAAAGCATCTTGACTTAGTGTCCTTCATTTCACAATGTCACCCTAGGTTCACACTTCTGACCTGAGACCTGAGAGGCATTAGTAAAAGAATTAAGGTCACCTATGAATAACTAAGATCATCTATGCATAACTAAGAATAACTAATAACTACTATGGTTATATTTCTAGTTACGTTCTTCTTCTTTATTTATATGGAAATAGGCTGAGGCTTTTGGTTGTTGCCTTGGCACTTATGGGATCTCCCCCTACACTTGGGAGGCTGAGGCAGGCGGATCATTTGAGGTCAGGAGTTCAAGGCCAGCCTGACCAACATGGTAAAACTCCGTCTCTACTAAAAATACAAAAAAAATTAGCTGGGCATGGTGGCGTATGCCTGTAATCCCAGCTACTTGGGAGGCTGAGACAGGAGCATCCCTTGAACCTGGGAGGCAGAGGTTGCAGTGAGCCAAGATCACACCACTGCACTCCAGCCTGGGAGACAGAGCAAGACTTTCAAAAAAAAAAAAAAAAACCCTCCCGACTTCTAGTGATCCTCCTGCCTTGGCCTCCCAAAGTGCTGGGATTATAGGCATGAGCCACTGTGCCTGACCCTATTTCCTTTTAGGAGGAAGTTTAGGTAGGCTTCTCAGAGAAGGTGGCCTTGAAACAGGGCTCTGCAGGATGGGTGGCATTTGGATCTGGATGTGCACAGAAGGGGGTGGGCACTCTAGATGGAGGGAACTGAGGGAGCAAAGGCGGGGAGGGAAGAGTCCGGAGCATCTGTCTGGACTTCAGCAAGTGTGTACAGGGACAAGCTGGAAAAGCAGGTTGGAAGAAGACTTCAAGGGTGTCAGGGACTCTCTGGCCTGAATGAGCTAGGCTGGAGATTCCTAAAAGCCTCTGTCATGACTCCCCCTGAAAAATTTATGAACCAATGTTCTAGCAAATTATATCTAACAAATTATAGCAGCACCTTTTCTCCCAATAGTGGAAGGATGTGCAGCCACATGTGCATGCTCGCCTGGCCCAATCCATCCATTCTGTCATTAAACCTTTATTGGTTGGCACTAGAAAAACACCTTTGATGTGAAAAGATTCAGGCATCCTGTCTCTTGGGAGGACAGGTTCACCGGGGCACAGTGGCTGACACCTGTAGCCCCAGCACTTTGGGAGGCTGAAGCAGCAGGATCACTTGAGCTGAGAATTTCAAAGCCACAGTGAGCTGTAATTACACCACTGTACTCCAGCCTGGTCAACATGGCGAGACCCTGTCTCTGCTAAAAATACAAAAATTAGCCAGGCATGGTGGCATGTGCCTGTAGTCCTGGCTACTCTGGAGGCTGAGGCAGGAGAATCATGTGAACCTGGGAGGCAGAGGTTGCAGTAAGCCAAGATCATGCCGCTGCACTCCAGCCTGCACGACAGAGGAGACTCCATCTCAAAAAAATAATAGTAATAAAATATAAATAAATAAATAAAATTAATAATACAGAAAGCATCTCACCATGTTGCCCAGGCTGGTATCAGACTCCTGGGCTCAAGTAATCCTCCCATCTCAGCTTTCCAAAATGCTAGGAGCACAGACGTGAGCCACCATGTCTGGTTCCAAATCTTGGTATTTTCTGCCTAGATTCTCGTGTTACTTATTCATTTCCAGTTCCTTGACTTTAAGTACTGTCTAAATGATGAGACTGCCACATCTGAATGTCTAGCCCTGGTCTCTCCTCTAAACCTTTGATTCAAAACTTCACTGCCAACTCACCACACCTCTTCAACTTGCCTTGCCCTAAACCACATGCCTGAGGCCACACATGTTCAGCCCTGCACCTCTTCTTCCCAGCCCCAAAGCAGTCATTATCCACCCACCGGGTTGCCAAACCCTCAAAATCTGTAAGCCATTACCCTTTCTCCCATTCCCCATTCAAAACCAATAAAAACCTCCAAATCTACCTTCAAAATATGTCCCCAGACATTCACTTCTCTCCATCTTCACCCACCATCACCTGTCTCAAGTAACCATCATTTCTTGCCTGGACAACCGCGGTAACTCATCCCCCTGCTTCTACTCCTACCTCCTTTGATTCTTTTTTTTTTTTTTTTTTTTTGGAGATGGAGTCTGGCTGTGTTGCCCAGGCTGGAGTGTAGTGGTACAATCATAGCTCCCTGCAGCCTCAAACTCCTGCGTTCAAGTGATCTGCCCAAGATATGATTATTCTCCTGCTTAAAACCCTCTAACGTCAGGCGTGGTGGTTCGCACCTCTAATCCCAACACTTTGGGAGGCTGAGGAGGATGGATCACGAGATCAGGAATTTGAGACCAGCCTGACCAACACGGTGAAACCCTGTCTCTACTAAAAATACAAAAATTAGTCGGGTGTGGTGGCATGCACCTGTAATCCCAGCTACTCAGGGGGAGGCTGAGGCAGGAGAATCGCTTGAATCCAGGAGGCAGAGGTTGCAGTGAGCCTAGATTGCGCTACTGCATTCTAGCCTGGGTGACAGAATGAGACGTCATCTCAAAAAACAAAAACAAAAACAAAACCCTGAAGGGTTTCCATAATACATAAAATCCAAATGAAAATCTAAAATGTGGGCCGGGCGTGGTGGCTCACTCCTGTAATCCCAGCACTTTGGGAGGCCGAAGCGGGTGGATCACAAGGTCAAGAGATCGAGACCATCCTGGTTAACACAGTGAAACCCCATCTCTACTAAAACTACAAAAAATTAGCTGGGCATGGTGGCGTGTGCCTGTAATCCCAGCTACTCAGGAGGCTGAGGCAGGGGAATTGCCTGAACCCAGGAGGCGGAGGTTGCGGTGAGCCGAGATTGTGCCATTGCACTCCAGCCTGGGTAACAAGAGCGAAACTCCGTCTCAAAAAAAAAAAAAAAAAAGAAGAGAAAATCTAAAATGTGGCCAAGCAGAGTGGTCCACACCTGTTATCTCTGCACTTTGGAAGGCCGAGGCAGGCAGATCCCCTGAGGTCACCAACATGGTGAAACTCCATCTCTACTAAAAATATGAAAATTAGCCAGGCGTGGTGGTGGATGTCTGTAATCCCGGTTACTGGGGAGGCTGAGGCAGGAGAATCACTTGAACCTGGGAGGTGGCGGTTGCAGTGAGCTGAGATCGCACCACTGCACTTCAGCCTGGGCAACAGAGGAAGACTCTGTCCACAAAAAAAAAAAAAAAAAAAATTAAAATGAAACCTGGGGTGAATTGGTTTGATCCGACCTCTTTTTACTTCTACACCATACACATCCAGCCACTCTCCCTGTTGCTCACTACCTTCCTGCCACATTGCAATATGCCAAGCCTTTTCTGCATTAGGCATTGGTTGTTCCCTCTGCCTAGAACTCTATTCTCCTTGATTTGTCCTCAGCTTAAATGTCACTTTCTTTAAGGCAAGTAATAGAAAACCAAACTAAAAGTCTTCCGACCATTAAAGGGATTTATTTTCTTATATAGCTAGAGTCCTAAATTCTGGTATTTCTGGAACTTGCACCATAAGTGGCTCAGCAGTGTTAGGAAGGATCAAGTTCCTTTCTATCTGGCTGACTTGCCAATTTCAGCCTGCGGACTAGGTTTCGTCTCAATCCTCTCTTCACATACCAACATCTAGAGGTAGAAACATCATCCTGTGTCTTTTGGGACTTTCTTTTCTTTCTTTCTTTCTTTTTTTTTTTTTTTGAGACAAGATCTCCCTCTGTCACCCAGGCTGGAGTGCAGTGGGCTGATCATAGCTCACTATAACAAACTCCTGGGCTCAAGTGATCCTCCCACCTCAACCTCCTGAGTGGCTGGGACTGCAGGTGTGTGCCACCATGCCCGGCTAATTTTTAAAAAAATTTTTGTAGAGGGTCGCTATGTTGCCAGGGCTGGCCTCAAAAGATCCTCCTGTAGCTGGGTTTTTCTTGGATGTTGTGGGTTCTTGGCCTCCAACCTCTTAAAGAATAAGCAGTGGGGCCATTTCAGCTGCACTGTATGCTCGCAAAGTAAAATATAGGACCCAAAAAAGTGTTGCAGAAAGGCAATTTTATCTAGGTAGAGAAAAGAGAAGGAAAGGAGAAGGGAAAGGAAAAAAGAAAGGCTTCCACGAAGTGTGGAAGGGGATTCCAGAGGGGAAATCCGGGAGGGAGCTTCTACCATGTGGGAGGGGTTTCCAGAAAGTTGGAAATCTGGCACAGGTGAAGGAGCATGGACTTTTATCCTGGGAGAAACCCCCACCTTCTCCAAGACCCTGGGCCAATGAAAGGAGTTCCTTAGAACTTCCTCTGGAGTGATTGAATTTTAGTTACTTCCCGTGCCTGAGAAATTCAAACATAAACCGTTGAATCTCCCTGATGTAGAGAGATGGGAGGGGGGCATGGCACTGGAAAATTCTTGCCCTTAAAGCTACGTCCCCTCATGGACCCAGAAAGAGAACACATTCCCTCATTCTTCCCTCTGAACAGGAAAATTTAACTTCTGTTGGAATGGGGGCGTTGATTTTTTTTAACTACTTCCTGCTGAAATGGGGCGTAGAAGGAGCCCTACAGCTGAGGTTTCCTCCAGAGGGGAGCATTTTAGGGGTGCAGGTTGATTTACAGGTTTACGATAGCGCTCATGAGCCAAGGACATCCGGGGTTCCAGCAGCAGGATTAATTGTGACCAGGTTTTATAAGAAATGAATATGACCAGGTGGTTAAAGATGAGAGGCTCAGAGTTGTAAACGAGCCTAGGAGAGGACAGAGCCAGGTTTTTGAAGGTCTTTAGCCCTGTGTTTGATAGATTCTTGAGTTTTATTCTTTTTTTTTTTTTTTTTTTAAGACAGGGTTTCACCATATTGGTCAGGCTGGTCTCGAACTCCTGACCTCAGGTGATCCACCCTCCTCAGCCTCCCAAAGAGCTGGGATTACAGGCGTGAGCCACGCACCTGGCTGATTCTTGAGTTTTACATTTAAAATAACACTTAACTAGTTTACAAAATAGCAGCATTTTTCTTAGAAAGAAACAGGTTACTTTCCTCTTTGTTGTTAGCAGATTTAAGGCTCTTTTATTTTTATTTATTTATTTTTTTTTTTGAGATGGAGTTTCACTCATGTTACCCAGGCCGGAGAGCAATGGCGCGATCTCGGCTCACCGCAACCTCCGCCTCCTGGGTTCAGGCAATTCTCCTGCCTCAGCCTCCTGAGTAGCTGGGATTACAGGCACGCACCACCATGCCCAGCTAATTTTTTGTATTTTTAGTAGAGACGGGGTTTCACCATGTTGACCAGGATGGTCTCGATCTCTTGACCTCGTGATCCACCCGCCTCAGCCTCCCAAAGTGCTGGGATTACAGGCTTGAGCCACCGCGCCCGGCCTGGCTCTTTTATTTTTAAAGCTATGACAGCTAAACAGTTAAGCTGGTTTGCGGAGGGAGCTGCCCTTTGCAGAGAGAATTAGCAACCTGTTTTTGTTATTAATTAACTTTTGAGATAGCTTATAGTAACTGAATAGAAGTAGTAACTTGCTTAATACCAGCACTGAGTTTCCAGGGCAGGAGAGAAATACTGAGAAGGCTGTGTCAGCACCCAGAAAATTGGCCTCCTGGGCCTTTACGGCTGGCTTTACCTGGGGCTTTGTGACATGATGGCTTGTGCTGGTATTTGTTTCAGGCATCTTCACTCCTGCCATTGGGTTATTTGGTTAGACACCTCAGGCCCAGGGGACCTTGGTTCCTGGGGACAGTGTGCTTTCTAGTGATTCCCTGGGCATAGCAGGCATGGATGAGGTGGTGGTCTATTTCTTTGGGGACAGTTTTTTACAACATGTCCCCTCAGACCACACTGGTAACAACCTTTGCTAGACTGGCGGCTAACCTGAGCCCTTCTCTTGTTTGAGCCCCTGGGGTTTGCTTGCTTGAAAGCTATAACTAAGGCAGCAGCTTCTTTCTGATTTTGCCTGTTCCTTTCAGCCTGTTTTTCTTGGTTTTTGTTATAAAACACCGAGGTTGCCTGGTTTAGCAATGATTCAGACTCTGTTTTCATTCTAAAGCCAGCTTTTGAAGCTTTCTCCTGATATTTGCTGCTGACTAATAAACTTGTCCTGTAGTATTAACTGACCCTTAATAGAGTCTGGTGGCCGGGCGCGGTGGCTCAAGCCTGTAATCCCAGCACTTTGGGAGGCCGAGGCGGGTGGATCACGAGGTCAAGAGATCGAGACCATCCTGGTCAACATGGTGAAACCCCGTCTCTACTAAAAATACAAAAAATTCAGCTGGGCATGGTGGCACGTGCCTGTAATCCCAGCTACTCAGGAGGCTGAGGCAGGAGAATTGCCTGAACCCAGGAGGCGGAGGTTGTGGTGAGCCGAGATCGTGCCATTGCACTCCAGCCTGGGTAACAAGAGCGAAACTCCGTCTCA
>NW_022436991.1:15631126-15650140 GCF_009761245.1 Sapajus apella | reverse complement strand
CAAAAAAAAAAAAAAAAAAAAAAAAAAAAATAGAGTCTGGTGACAGGGGAGTGTACTTTTTAAAAGACTTTTGCAATTGCTTAAGGAAAGCTGTTGGGTTTTTTTTTTCTTTTCTTTTCTTGAGTTATGGTGGATAACGTTGCATAGTTCATTGGCTTTTTTCTAGTTTGTCTTAATTTCTTTCTTTTTTTTTTTTTTTTTTTAAGAGACAGGGTTTCACCATGTTAGTCAAGCTGGTCTCGAACTCCTGGCCTCAAGTGATCCAACCACCTCGGCCTCCCCAAGTGCTGGGATTACAGGCGTGAGCCACCGTGCCCAGCCCTTAATTTCTTAAGTAGTCAGGTCACGAAATGCTTACAGCTCTGTTTTGAATCTGGATCCCAGCGAGGGTCCGTGGCAGGGACTGCCTGTGTACCTGTGGGATATTTGTTTTTATTTTTTGGCGTTATTAGGTTATGTACCTGACCAAGGTACCAAGTGTCTCTACATTTTTGAGCTTCTGCTAGAGCAGCCTCTTTTTTATTGCTGGGTAGGGTTTGATTAAGCAAAAGCATGACATCCTTCTAGTCTAATTCGAAGGACTGACTCAGGCTCTGAAGAACGTCTATGTACTTGTCAAGGTTATTTGAAAACTTTTCTAAGTTTGCCTTAATTTGCTTTAAGTTGGAAAAGTGAGAAGGGGGTGTGCACTTTAGTTGGGCTAAATTTTTCTCCCACTGCCTATAGGGGGCAGAGTTTGGGCATCTGGGTAGTCTGAGATGCCCTGGCTGTTTCAGCCCTCCCTGGCTTCTGTTGGGGTATGGGAGCCAAGGAGCCCTAGTTGGCATTGGTGGAGGTAGTTGCCACAGGGGGTTTTACCTGTGGAGGTAGCTCTGAGGAGGGCTGAATAGGGTAAGGGGCACAGGCCTGACAGAGCTGAGGCTTATTCCTTAGGGAAAAGAATAGTTGCACATAGGGGACCTTAAACTATTTACTCTCACAGTTACAATGCAGGTTTAATTGTAGAATGGTGTTATAATTTATACTTTCCTTTGGAGGCCAGGTTTTTTTCACTTAGCGGGGGGTATTTTGGCCACTCTGTTTGGCAGAGAAAGATGAGCTGCTTCTTTTGGTGTTTGTTTATTTTTTTTTTTCTACCTGGATTTTACAACCTTTTTTTTGTTTGTTTTCCTTTTTCTTTTTTTTTTCTTTTTTTTTTTTTTTTTTGAGCTGCTTCTTTTTTAAGAGCTGGCTGTTAAATTGGCTCTAATTTTTCAGGATACATTTTAATGGGGACTTGAGTTTAGGAATAGAAGCACCCATTTGAAACTGAATACAAGGGATGCCCGCATTCCTGGTTAAAAAATTACAGCCACTTTGACCTGAGGCATTCCCCAGGTAAAATGGGTACTGAAATGAAATGTTTTTCAGTCAGTACCCTGAAATTTTGTGTGCCTAAGATGTGTGATCTATCTTATTAGAGGGCTTGCCATGAACTGGGTTTTAATTATGACCTACCAGCGTTATGAGCTCATGCCCAAGGCCTCTCATGTCCTCCAGTGACCACCACAGAAGGAAAGGAGCTGTTAGGTTAAGTGGTTACTACCAACGTGCTTTAACGAGGCCAGTGACGCTCAGGAGATGGGTACCAATATTTCCAGCAAAGGTCCAATCTTTGTAGGCCAATTTATAAAACTGCTCTAGAAGGGTAAGCTTCTAGGGAGGGGCTATGAGAGCACAAAATTTAAAGAAGCAGGCTGGGTCGCTGCAGCTGCCCCGCCCATTTGAGTGCGTTTTTTTGCCCCGCCTCCTGCTGGAGGAGAAAGCCACGCCCCCGATTGGGCCTGCGGCATAGTGGCTGGGACCATGTGCGCAGCTTAAGCCGTGTGTGCACCCTAGGCAGGTCCCCCAGCAGCTGCCCACATAGGGACCCGCAGCCGGCAAGCGAGTACCCGGGGGTAGGCCTTGTTCTGTCCCTAACTGCTGTTTTTTAACAGCCACTTGTGCAGTTTTATTCATAACTAGGGATTCGAATGTGCTGGCCAGTGAGCAAGTGAGCTGGCAAAAGCATTTTTCCCGTGGCGCTTTAAGTGCTGCTGCCTTGCTTAGAGCTTCCGCGACGGAAGGCACCTCGCCCTGCTTCACAGCCCTTCTCCCCGCCCAGCTGCGGCTTACTGCAGGGCTGGGCGGTGGGCGTCCCTGGTTTGTTTCGGCCAGGAAGGAGCCAAAGGCCTGAGGGCGGGGGAGCGCGCTGCTCCACCCCACTGGTTTCGGAGCTTAACACGTGTTCACGCCTGCGCATGCCTGGTTTTACCCCTGGTACAAACAGAGCGTGTGCTCGTCCTATCTTCCACAGGTTTTTGCCTAGAGAAGCAGCTGAGAGAGAGTGGGGGAGAGAGAGAGAGAGACAGCTTGGGAGAAAAAGTGTGTTTTTAGTTTTGGCTGGCTCGCGCTGCCGCGGCTTGGCATACTACTACTGTTTTTCCCGCAGCCCTGCTTGGCTGCGACTGCTTTATAAAAAGACAGGACAGAAAGCAAGCGAGAAGGGTTTAATATTTTTGCTTACCCCTCCGAAGTGTATCCCTTCTTACACTTCACTCCTTTTGCCCCACGTTGGGTGCCAATTCTGTAACCAGGTTTTTTCTTGGATGTTGTGGGTTCTTGGCCTCCAACCTCTTAAAGAATAAGCGGTGGGGCCGCTTCAGCTGCACTGCATGCTCGCAAAGTAAAATATCGGACACAAAAAAGTGTTGCAGAAAGGTGATTTTATTTAGGTAAAGAAAAGAGAAGGAAAGGAGAAGAAGAGAAAGGCTTCTACGAAAAGTGTGGAAGGGAATTCCAGAGGGGAAATCCCGGAGGGAGCTCCCACCGTGTGGTAGGGGATTCCAGAAAGTTGGAAATTCCGTGCAGGTGAAGGAGCATGGACTTTTATCCTGGGAGAAATCCCCACCTTTCCAAAACCCTGGGCCAATGAAAGGAGTTTCCTAAGAACTTCCACTGGAGTAATTAACTTTTAGTTTCTTCCCACGCCAGCGAATAAACCGTTTAATCTCCCGGAAGAAGAAAGATGGGAGGGGGGCATGGCGCCGGAAAATTCTCGCCCTTAAAGCTACACCCCCTTTTGAACCCAGAAAAAGAACACATTCCCTCACTCCTGCCTCGGCCTCTAAAACTGCTGGGATTGCCGGGCGCGGTGGCTCAAGCCTGTAATCCCAGCACTTTGGGAGGCCGAGGCGGCTGGATCACGAGGTCAAGAGATCGAGACCATCCTGGTCAACATGGTGAAACCCCATCTCTACTAAAAACACAAAACATTAGCTGGGCATGGTGGTGCGTGCCTGTAATCCCAGCTACTCAGGAGGCTGAGGCAGGAGAATTGCCTGAACCCAGGAGGCGGAGGTTGCGGTGAGCCGAGATCGCGCCATTGCACTCCAGCCTGGGTAACATGAGTGAAACTCTGTCTCAAAAAAAAAAAAAAAAAAAAAAAACTGCTGGGATTACAGGAATGAACAACCACGTGACTTTTTTAAAGAACTAAGGACATTTCCAGAAATTTCCAATAGACTTCCTCCAACTTATTACCAAGAGAACATGCTAATTCATAAACGAATCAATGGCCCAGGCAATGGGAACACTATGGTCAAGTAGACCAATCAAGTGGAGGAGCTTGGGCCCAGAACAAAATGAAGATTCTGCAAGTGGCGGGGCGCAGTGGCTTATGCCTGTAATCCCAGCACTTTGGGAGGCCCAAGGGGGAGGATCACTTGAGGTCAGGAGCTGAAGACCAGCCTGGCCAACATGGTGAAACCCCATTCAGGCTGAGTGACAAAGCAAGACTCTTCAAAAAAAAAAAAAAAAAAGATTATGCTAGAATAGAAGAGGAGCCAGGCATGGTGATGCTCACCTGTAGTCTTAACTACTCAAGTGAGCTGTGATTGTGCCACTGCACTCTAGCCTGTGCGATAGAGCCAGACCCAGTCCCCTCTTCCTCCTCAAAAAAAAAAAAAAAAAAAAAGGGCCAGGCGCAGTGGCTCATGCCTGTAATCTCAGCACTTTGGGAGGCGGAGGGGGGTGGATCACTTGAGGTCAGGAATTTGAGACCAGCCTGGCCAACATGGTGAAACTCTGTCTCTACTAAGTAAAAACAGAAAAATTAGCCAGGCGTGGTGGGCCCCTGTAATCCCAGCTACTCAAAGGCTGAGGCAGGAGAATCACTGGAACCCAGGAGGTGGAGTTTGCAGTGAGCTGAGACCGCATCACTGCACTCCAGCCTGGGAGACACGGCAAGACTCTGTCTCAAAAAAAGAAAAAAAGAAAAGAAAAAGGAAAAAGAGCAGTTAAGTAGGTAAAATACAGTGCTTACTATATATCTTCCTGGACCATGCAATCTAAAGATACCTCCACTCACTTTTCATAGTATGTATGTATGTGTTGAGACAGGGTCTCACTCTGTTGCCCAGGCTGTAGTGCAGTGGCTTAATCATTTTTTACTTCAGGCTTGACCTCCCTGAGCTCAGGTGATCCTCCCACCTCAGCCTCCCGAGTAGAGTAGCTGGGACCACTGGCGTGCACACCACACCCAGCTTTTTTTTTTTTTTTTTTTTTTGGAGACAGGGTCTTGCTCTGTCATCCAGGCTGGAGTGCAGTGGCACGATCTTGGCCCACTGCAGCCTCCACCTCCCGGTTTGAAGCAATTCTTGTTCCTCAGCCTCCCAAGAAGCTGGGACTGCAGGTGTGCACCACCACACCCAGCTTTGTTTGTATTTGTAATAGAGATAGGGTTTCACCATGTTGCCTAGGCTGGTCTCAAACTCCTGACCTCAAGTGATCCATCTGTATCAACCTCCTAAAGTGCTGGGATTACATGTGTGGGTCACTATGCCCAGGCTTTCTATCTGGCTGACTTGCCAATTTCAGCCTGTGGACTAGGTTTCCTCTCAATCCTCTCTTCACATACCAACATCTAGAGGAAGAATAGTATTAAACATATAGTCATATTTAATTTTTTTCATAATATTTATCACCATTTTGTTGTATTTGACCGGAGCGTAGAAAGTTACCACAAGACAAAAGTATGCCAGATTGCAGGGTCATTTATTATGCCAGCGACCACAGAGGACTCACCTCTCTCCAACCTGTGGTGCCAAAAGGAGGGTGCCATGATTTTTTATATCCGAAAAACCACCTTGGGAGTGGGGGTGAGGGGCAGGGATGGGGATGATAAGGTTTCGGACATTTCAAGGGCTAGGGGATTCTGTGATTCACCTCAGTGGTTTACAGAAGTCAAGATATACATTTGTTTACACATCACAGATTTTAGCAGTTACTGATAAGAAAAGGTAAGCAGCTTTACATAGTTTTGAAGAACAAACTAGCAGTTCTATTTACAGAGGCCAAGGACAGCAGTTATTGTAAGGAGAATGGGGCAGCCATTTCAACTTATCTAAAAACAGTTTTGCATTTTATAAAATAGTTTTGCTCCGGTTCTGGCTCTAGGCCAGCACAATATCACAATTTCAGGCAGTACTGCATAGGGTCTAATAACAGACAGTGACGCTAAACTGTCTGGATTTGACACCAGCTCTACCACTTTACTAGCTGTTAAGTTATTTAACCTCTCAGTTTCCTTATCTTTAAAATGAGGATAAGAATAATATTACCTACTGTGAGTCAAGATGGCCAGGGAGAGACCTATGTTAATTCTAGCTAAATAATTATAAGCTTGCTTGGTGCAGAGTACACTGAAGTTTACACACCGAACTAAACTATATTATTGGTGCAGTTAATTAGAAATCAAGCAGTAACAGGAGGCCTAAGGTAAAGACCATCCGAGAGCACAGTAACACTGGGGCACACCGAGGGGTGGTTGCAGAGCAGGCAATACTGCTCTGGTCCCACGAATGCCTTCTCAACATGGAGACTGCATGAGGGTCTCGTAAAGAGGGCTTATGCAAAGATCTCTGAGAAGGGAGGCGACCTCTGCTCACAATATCCAGGAGGGTCTTGGCAGATGGGAGCTGGCAAGGAGAAAAGCCTCAAGGGCAGAGATCACGGAATTCCTCAGGCTCTGCCTAGGTTCTCAGAATATGCAGTGATTTTAATTGCTTTGTGTCTTCAGTGCTTGGGAGATAAAAGCCCCTGGATGCACTGGGTGTGGTCAGACTGGGTGGCTCCTCATCCGCTCTACTTCTGATGCTGCCGCACCCTGCTAACAATCGGTGATAAACTCAGACTACTAGTTTAACATGTCTTAGAAGGATCTCAAGTGCTGTTAAATGCTCAGAGCACTACTTTAGCATGTCTTAGAAGGATCTCAAGTGCTCTCCCCTGCACCTTACCTACCCTTTCCATGACCATAAGATCAATGAGATTATGCACATAATAAAAGTGTTTGAAGCCCAGAGCTCGGGCTAACATGGTCCCCTAGACCCATGCTGTAAATTGTACTCTTGTGTCTCTCCTTTTTTTTTTTTTTTTTTCTTTTGAGACAGAGTTTCGCTCTTGTTACCCAGGCTGGAGTGCAATGGCGCAATCTCGGCTCACTGCAACCTCCGCCTCCTGGGTTCAGGCAATTCTCCTGCCTCAGCCTCCTCAGTAGCTGGGATTACAGGCATGCGCCACCATGCCCAGCTAATGTTTTGTAGTTTTAGTAGAGACGGGGTTTCACCATGTTGACCAGGATGGTCTCGATCTGTTGACCTCATGATCCACCCGCCTCGGCCTCCCAAAGTGCTGGGATTACAGGCGTGAGCCACCGCGCCCGGCTCTCTTTTTTTTTTTAATTTTTTTTTTTTTAAGAGACGGGGTTTCACCATGTTGGCCAAGTTGGTCTCGAACTGCTGACCTCAGGTGATTCGCCCGCCTCCGCCTCCCAAAGTGCTGGGATTACAAGCGTGAGCCAACTCACCCAGCCGTGTCTCTGTCTTTATTTCCTTTTCTCAATCCCTCGTCACGACCGGAACTAAGGGCACCCATGTACAGGGTTGGGGCTGGTAACTAACAACCTACCATACAGGTTGTTGTGAGGATTAAATGAGTTGCTGTGAGGATTAAATACGTAAAATGCTTAAAACAGCTACTCTAGTTCCAGTTCATTCCTGAGGTCCTGCTGTATCCTGGAGACATTCATGTATCCTTAAAATAAATGTGACATGAAAATTGCCCCATAAACTGCATACCTCGACCATACCTCCGCTTTCCGTTGAAACTGCTCTCTGTAACCCTAATGTGACAGGCAAGCAGTCCAAACCAAGGCCATTTGGCCCCTGTGCCATTTTAAGAAAAACTCTGCCCCATTTTAAGAAAAACTAAGACTTGTAATAAGTGACTAAGGTCTGTAATTTTCCACCCTACCCAGACAATGTGTAAATTACGCTTATCTTGACTTCTGTGAACCACTTAAATAACAATCGCAATGTCCAAGGTACCCTGGCCCTCGGAATGTCCAAAGCCCCTCGCCCTCACCCGTGCCCAGGAGGTGGTTTACCGGCATAAAAGGTCTTGACACCCTCCTTTCGGGGCCACGGGTTAGAGAGATGCGAGTCCTCTGTGGCCGCCAGCAATAAAGACCCTGTAATTTGGCCCAGTTTTTGTCTCAGTGGTGATTTCGCACTTGCTCGGTTACAACATAAATTCCTTTTGGCTGGTGGAGGTGGCTCATGCCTGTAATCCCAGCACTTTGGGAGGCCGAGGTGGGAGGATTGCTCTAGCAATTCTCCAGGAGTTCAAGACCAGCCTGGGCAACATGGTGAAACCCTATCTATTAAAAAAATTAAAATAATAGATTTCTTTTTCTTGCTAAAACCAGTTTAAACTTATTTCTGTTGCAGGTATTCAATTTTAACTGTTGGATAATATCATTTGTATAAATATAGCACCATGTACCCATTCTTCCATTGATAGTCATTTTATTTTCAATTGTTTTTCACTCTTACAAACAAAACTATAATGAACTTCTTGTATATGTCTCTCTGCATATATTCATTAGTTTATCTAGGGCTTATACCTAGAATTGCAGTTGTCACAGCCTTGGGGTTTTAATTTCCAAAACCTGACTCTGCCTTTTCCTGCACTTTCTCTTTTACTTCCACCAAGCTAGATGCCTCTTTAAACATCGGGAAATCAGAGATAGTAGCCCTAATAAGGGGACTATCATAAATCATTCTTTGTAAGACTACACCTATTCTAGAGTTCATAAAGATCTCTGCTCCTTCCATGGCCAATAACTCAGTGGTTCTGATTTGAAAGCAGCAACTCTGTGTCTCGCCACCTAGCGTATTCTCTGGTGTGAGTGAGTCTGGAGTTGCCCGGTGTGTGGGGTGGAGGAGTCGTCCTGGGGACCCATGAGGCTGGAGAGGCTGGCACAGGCCAGACCATAAACGGGCCACGTGTTTAGGGCAATGTATGCTGCACTGGGGCCTACTGCCTTCCTTAGGAGAGGGATGGAGCGACCTCCATCGTTTCAACCACAGGACATAGTGGTGGCGGGGAGCTGAAGTGCGACCCAAGACTCGAGTCCTAATCCGGTCTGATCTTACTCCACTCTTTCTCTTCTCTTCAATCTCATCCAAACAGTGTGGGAGTAAGCCTAGAGGGTTCTTAACATCCTTAACCCCTGAGAGATTTAATATCTATGCAAAGGGCCCTTCATTTATATATGGGTTTTCCACCCGGCGGACCCTCTTCCGCCGCCATATCCGCTTTGGCGCCCTCTGGCGCCCATGAAGGAAGTGATGCGCCTGCGCTCCCCCCGCCCTCTGCCGTTCGTCTCTTTCCCAGGTCGAATTGGTACCTATACCTTTAAGACCTTAAGCAGGGTCTAGCGGAAAAATTCCAGGGCCTGAGACTGGAAGCGCGCGCTAGAAGCTCCCTCAGATTGGCCCAGTGTGGGAAGGGGCGGGCTGTAGCAAACTCCAGAGAAGTCATTGGTCTCTTTTCTCAGGCTCCGCCCCTTAAGGCAATAGAGAACGGCCGTGATTGGCAGGAGTTCTGGAGGCGGGGCTTTGAGCGTGGCGCTTGTGTTTTCGGTGCAATCGCGGCTGCAGCGGGTTTACGGCATGTCTGCGGCCGGTGGGGAGACTCCTGGGGACACGGGGGGCGAGGGCACTGCTGCTGCGGGTCGGTTCAGCTTCAGCCCGGAGCCCACGCTCGAGGACATGTAAGCAGGCCTGGCCCAGCTCGGGGTGGGGAGGTCATCCCTTTCTCCCGCGTTTTGGGGAGGGTTCCTCCACGTGGTTGGGAAGCGGGATGGCAGCAGGGCTCGGATCCTGGCTCTGCGAACTGTCCCCAGGCGAGCCTTCTTACCTCATCTGCAAAATGGGCGCAGCGGTGCACACCTGAGGCAAGGGAAATTGGGTGACGCCCCCAAGTGGTACTAGGAACGCCCTTCAACCTAGCTCTGGGAAGATATTGGCGCCCGATACCGCCTGTGGTCTCCAGGGGCTGGGGGTACGAGAGGGTCAAACTAAGTGCTGAGAGGTGGGAGACCTTATTTTTTGCTGGAGGAAGACAAGGAAGGCTTCTTAGAGGAAGTGCCTGTGGAACTACATTCTATAAGGGAAATTGGATTTTGATGTGCGGCATTTCCAGGTGGAGGAAACTGCAGAAGTAGCAGCAGGAGATGGAAAAATGAAGAGGGTTTTGTTAGATTTGGCGAGATGTTAAGGGCGGCTCAGGGGCATGCCCATTTTACAGATGAGGGAACCAAGTTCCGGAAAGTGGACAGGACCTGCCTAAGGCCATCCAATCAACTAATTCCAGAATCTCCTAGTCCCAGGCCCCCATTACATACCACTGGGGTACCTGCCTCTGGCCCCTGCATCACCCTTTATCCCTGAGACTTGGGCTTACATCCCTTTTTCCTATTTCAGCCGCCGCCTCCATGCTGAGTTTGCTGCTGAACGAGACTGGGAACAGTTCCATCAGCCTCGGAACCTCCTCCTGGCCTTGGTCGGGGAAGTTGGGGAGCTGGCAGAACTCTTGTGAGTTGATGGAAAGCTTCCTGGACGTGTCTATGTTGTGGGAGAGGGGAGGGGAACATTTATTTGGTCTTCAGACATTCATGGGTTCAATTTCCCTTCCTCATTGCAAGGCTCTTTGCTGGTGCCGAGGATGCAGAGAGAACTCACGGGTCCTGCCCTCTAGGGGCGCCCAGCCTCCTGGAAGAGAAAGGTGTGAGAGTAGCGGGCAGGTCCCGTTTTCTATCTAGGAACAAGTAGTGGCAACAACCCTTTTCCTTGTTTTTTTTTGGAGACTCGCTCTGTCGCCCAGGCTGAAGTGCAGTGGCGCAATCTCGGCTCACTGCAACATCCGCCCCTCGGGTTCAAGCAATTTTCCTGCCTCAGCCTCCCAAGTAGCTGGGAGTGTAGGCACCCACCACCACACCTGGCTAATTGTTATATTTTTTTAGTGGAGACGGGGTTTCGCCATGTTGGTCAGGCTGGTCGAGTTCCTGACCTCAGGTGATCCACCTGCCTTGGCCTCCCAAAGTGTTGGATTACAGCCTGGCCCAACAACCCTTTTCCTTTGCCTCTGGGGCTGAAAGGAAGGTATTCTGTAGAGGACCTTCCTGTGGTATTCCAGACATGGGAAATACATTTGCAGAGACAGTGAGGGAAGAAAGGGCACATTCAATTCAGGGAGAATCTGATATTCCTTCAGTGTAAGCATCTCGGGAAAAATCAGGGATTTGGGATCTGTTTTTTCTAATGTGTACCAAGTGCCCAGCGTATTGTAGGCACTCAGTAGACATGTGTTGGATGAGTGATAGGGTTGTGGAGGAGAGGGCTGGGAGATGAACCCACAAAGATGGGATTAGGGCTAGAGCGTGATGGAGAGTTTGGATATCCTGTAGATACTGGACCAGGTATCTATAGGGTAGATTGGATGGATCACTGAGAGAATGGGCAGGGGACACGGGAGAGTTCACTGGTGTAGACCAGGCAAGAGGCGATGAGGCCTAGACCAGGACAATCACAGGGAATAAAGGAAAATGGACACAGAGATATGTGTGAGGGCAAGTTATTTATTTATTTATTTATTTAAGACGGGGTTTCACCATGTTGGTCAGGCTGGTCTTGAACGCCCGACCTCAGGTGATCCGCCCACCTTGGCCTCCAAAGTGTGTGAATTACAGGCGTGAGCCACCACGCCTAGCCAAGTTATTTATTTATTACAGATTTTTATTTTTATTTATTTTTTTTTTTTTTTGAGATGGAGTCTCACTCTTGTTGCCCAGGCTGGGGTGCAGTGGCGCTGTCTCAACCCACTACAACCTCCACCTCCCAGGTTGAAGCAATTCTCCTGCCTCAGCCTCCTGGGTAGCTGGGATTACAGACGCCCACCAACACACCTGGCTAATTTTTGTACTTTTAGTAGAGATGTGATTTCACCATGTTTGGCCAGGCTGATCTTGAACTCCTGACCTCAGGTGATCCGCCCGCCTCCCAAAGTGCTGAGATTACAAGTGCCGTGAGCCATCATGCCTGGCCTTTTTTTAGAGGGAGTCTTGCTCTGTTGCTAGGCTGGAGTGCAGTGGAGCCATCATGGCTCACTGCAACCTTCGACTCCCAGGTTCAAGTGATTCCCCTGCCTCATCCTCCTGAGTAGCTGGGACTACAGGCGAGTGCTACCACATCTGCCTAATTTTTTGTATTTTTAGTAGAGACAGGGTTTCACCATGTTGGCCAGGCTAGTCTCCATCTCCTGACTTCAGGTGATCCACCTGCCTCGGCCTCCCAAAGTGCTGGGATTACAGGTGTGAGCCACTGCACCAGGACAGATTTTTTTTGTTTGTTTTTAAGAGTAAGGGTCTTACTCTGTTGCCAAGGCTGGAATGTAGTGGCGTGATCATGGCTCACTGCAGCCTCAGGAGCTTAAGCGATCCTCCCGTCTCAGCCTCCCGAATAGCTGGGACTACAGACGTGTACCACCACCAAGCCTGGCTTGTTTATTTTTATTTTTTTGTAGAGATGGAGTCTCGCTGTTGTTGCCCAGGCTGGTCTCAAACTCTTGGTTTCAAGCGGTTCACCTGCCTCAGCCTCCCACAGCACTGGGGTTACAGGTTGAACCACTGCATATGGCCTCATGACAGATTTATGAACATCAGCTATGTGCTAGGTTTCTGCCTTCACAGTGAAAGGAGATTGACAATAAATCAGTAATTTCTTTTTTTTTTTTTTTTTGAGACAGAGTTTCGCTCTTGTTACCCAGGCTGGAGTGCAATGGCGCGATCTCGGCTCACCGCAACCTCCGCCTCCCGGGCTCAGGCAATTCTCCTGCCCCAGCCTCCTGAGTCGCTGGGATTACAGGCACACGCCACCATGCCCAGCTAATTTTTTGTATTTTTAGTAGAGACGGGGTTTCACCATGTTGACCAGGATGGTCTCGATCTTTTTGACCTCGTGATCCACCTGCCTCGGCCTCCCACAGTGCTGGGATTACAGGCTTGAGCCACCGCGCCCGGCCTAGTAATTTCATTTTAGAAGATCTGGAATTATGACAAATTCTATGAGGAAAGAACACAAGGCGATGACCCAGCCTGGCCAACATGGTGAAACCCCATTTCTACTAAAAATACAAAAATTAGCCAAGTGTGGTGGTAGATGCCTGTAATTCCAGCTACTCAGGAGGCTGAGGCACAAGAATTGCTTGACCTAGGAGGTGGAGATTGCAGTGAGCCAGGATCGTGCCACTGCACTCCAGCCTAGCCAACTGAGTGAGACTCTCTTAAAAAAGCAAAAAAGGGCCAGGCACAGTGGCTCACCCCTATAATCCCAGCACTTTGGGAGGCTGGGGTGGGGGGGTGGATCACCTGAGGTCAGGAATTTAAGACCTGGCCAACATGATAAAAACCCCATCTCTACTAAAAAATACAAAAATTTGCTGGGCACGGTGGCAGCGCCTGTAGTCCCAGCTACTTGAGAGGCTGAGGCAGGAGAATCGCTTGAACTTGGAAGGCGGAGGTTGCAGAAAACCGAAATTGTTCCACTGTACTCCAGTCAGGGCAACAGAGCAAGACTCCATCTCAAACAAACAAAAGACCAGCCTGGCCAACATGGTGAAAACCTGTCTACTAAAAATACAAAAATTAGCTGGGTGTGGTCACAGGTGCCTATAATCCCAGCTACTCAGGAGGCTGAGTCAGGGGAATCACTTGAACCAGGAGGCAGAGGTTCCAGTGAGCCGAGATTGCGACATTGCACTCCAGCCTGGGTGACAGTGAGACTCCATCTCAAAAAAACACCCAAAAACCACAAGGTGATAAGCCAGGTGGTGACACCTAGGCTGAGACCTGAATAACAGGAAGGACCTAGCCCTGGGACTGATGGGGAAGGGGGAAGCGTTCAAGGCAGAGGGAGCTGTGAGTGCAAAGGCCCTGTGACAGCCTGGCTTGTGTGCAAGGTGGAACAAGCTAGAGTGGCCTTGGGTGGGGAGTAAGAGAGACAGTGGTGAGCAATGGCCTTGGAAAAGGCAGGGGCAGCCCATGAAGGACAGGAGGGCTTGGTCAGGAGTTTAGATTGTATTCCAAGCACAGTTTGGATTTTAGCAGGGAAGGAGCAAAATGTAATTTGTGCTTTTTTTTTTTTTTTTTGAGATGGAGTCTCTGTCACAGGCTGGAGTGCAGTGGCACGATCTCGGCCACTACAACCTCCGCCTCACGGGTTCAAGCAGTTCTCTGCCTCAGCCTTCCAGGTAGCTGGGATTACAGGTGCCCGCCACCACACTCAGCTAAGTTTTTTGTATTTTTAGTAAAGTTGGGGTTTCACCATCTTGGCCAGGCTGGTCTTGAACACCTGACCTTGTGATCCACCCACCTCAGCCTCCCAAAGTGCTGGGATTACAGGTGTGAGCTACCATGCCTGGCCTAATTTGTGCTTTTAAAAGATGGTCCGGTCCTGCTGAACACTGTAGAGTAAAAGAATTAAAAAAAAAAAAAAAAAAAAAAAAAGACGGTCTGGGCCGGGTGCCTTGGCTCACACCTGTAATCCCAGTACTTTGGGAGGCCGAAGCTAGCAGATGACCTGAGGTTAGGAGTTCGAGACCAGCTTGGCCAACATGGCAAAACCCGTCTCTACTAAAAATACAAAAATTAACTGGGTGTGGTGCCACATGCCTGTAATCCCAGCTACTGTGGAAGGGAGAATTGAGGCAGAAGAATTGCTTGAACCCGGGAAGTGGAGGTTGCAATGAGGTGAGATTACACCATTGCACTCCACTCCAGCCTGGGCGACAGAGCAAGACTCCATCTCAAAAAAAAAAAAGATGGTTTGGATGGGAGTAGAAGATGAGTTAGCAGGGAGATGAGTGGGGCGGCTTCTGCACTGGTCCTGGTCTGAGGTTTGATCTGGGGTGGTGATGGCTAGGGCTGGGGAGAATTAGAATTGTCTCAAAGTTTTGTCTTAACAAATGAAATGTTCATTTGGCCACACCTTGGCCCACGAAGTGACATAGACATCTTGGTATCATCTGTTGGGGTCTCTTCCCCACCTGACTCTTCCCAGGGCCCAGATGGGTTGGGTCGTCCTTGGAGGTGGGCCTTATTACTGCAAGGACTGGCAAAGCCCATAGCCCTAGGTTACATCTGAGTGTGTGTCTGTTTGTGTTCTGCCCCTAGTCAGTGGAAAACCGATGGGGAGCCTGGTCCCCAAGGCTGGTCCTCCAGGGAACGGGCTGCCCTTCAAGAGGAGCTTAGTGATGTCCTCATCTACCTGGTGGCATTAGCAGCCCGCTGCCGCGTGGATCTGCCCCAAGCAGTGCTCTCCAAAATGGACATCAACCGGCGACGCTACCCAGCCCATCTGGCCCGCAGCTCTTCCCGCAAGTATACAGAATTGCCCCACGGGACCATCTCTGAAGACCAGGCTGTGGGGCCCCCGGACCTTCCCTGTGACTCCACGGGCCAGGCCTCAACCTAGAAAGATGGCCATAGGACTTGCAACTCAGGGTAGGGTCTGAGGAACAGAGGGTGGCTTGGCCCTGGAGCCTTTTTCTAGTCTTTTCCGAATAGATCATGGGCCTGAGGCCTCCACTTCCTGAGGTCTGAAGCTCAGCAGCCTCTAGAAGGTTGCCTCCTGATGTTTGCTCTCCCAGTAAAGTGGTTTTGAGTGATAACTTCTAGATTCTTCCTGGATGGCCAAGGGAGGCTCTCTGTCTCAGCAGGTGATGGTGAGGGGACCAGGGGTGCCTCTGAGCCCCATTCTTGTTTCCCTGTTGTACCTTCTGCCTGTAGGGCAGAGATATCTGGTTTCTAGAAAATTCCCAGTAGAATGTCATATAAGTTCCTTCCTCTCCTTTTAGAGATTGGAGACTGTAAGAGTCCAGATGCTGGAGCCAGGCTGTCTGGGTTCAAATGCCATCTTTGACACTTGCAAGCTGGATGACATTACTCAAATTACTTAATCTTTCTGCACTTCAGCTTCCTCGTCTGTAAAATAAAGAGAATAGTGCCTGCCCAATAGGGTTGTGAGGTTTCAGTGAGTTATGTGAGTGCTCAGGGCAGGCCTGGCACGTGGTAAACTATACTTGGTAAGTTTGTGGTCATTGTTATTACCTATTTGCCTTTTTTAAATTCTTTATTTTATTTATTGTTATTATTTATTTACTTACTTTTGAGACAGAGTCCCACTCTTGTAGGCCAGGCTGGAGTGCAGTGGCACAATGTTGGCTCACTGCAACCTCTGCCTCCCAGGTTCAAGTGATTCTCATAACTCAGCCTCCTGAGTAGCTGGGATTACAGGTGCCCGCCATCACACTCGGCTAATTTTTGTATTTTTATTAGAGATGGGCTTTTACCATGTTGGCCAGGATGGTCTTGAACTCCTGACCTCAGGTGATCCGCCGCCTCGGCCTCCCAAAGTGCTAGGATTACAGGCATGAGCCACTGAGCCTGGCTGGTTTACCTTTTTATTTTATATATTTTTTTGAGACTGAGTCTCACTGTCACCCAGGCTGGAGTGCAGTGGCATGATCTCAGCTCACTGCAACCTCCACCTCCCAAGTTCCAGCAATTTTCCTGCCTCAGCTTCCCGAGTAGCTGGGACTATAGGTATGTGCCACCATACCCAACTAATTTTTGTAATTTTAGTAGAGAGTGTTTCACTGTTGGCCAGGCTGGCCTCAAACTCCTGACCTCGTGATCCACCTGCCTTGGCCTCCCAAAGTGCCTGGGTTACAGGCGTGAGCCACCACACCTGGCCTTGTTTGCCATTTATTCTCAACTATCAGGGGACTAGAGGAAGAAATCAGGGTCAGGTCTCTGATTTGGGGCGAAATAGGGCTTCCTCCTTGGTAAAAGTAAAGGCTACCCACCCTGCCGCACCAAAGCCAATTCATTGTTTTTCCTCTCCACCTAAAGATAGTGTTGAGGGCCAGGCATGGTGGATCACCTGATGTCAGAAGTTCAAGACCAACCCAGCCAACATGGTTAAATCCCGTCTCTACTAAAAATACAAAAATTAGCCGGGCATGGTGGCACAGACCTATAATCGCAGCTACTAGGGATGCTGAGGCAGGAAGATCACTTGAACCCAGGAGGTGGAGGTTGTAATGAGTTGAGATAATGCCCTGCACTCCAGCCTAGGCAATATCACGAGACCCTGTCTCAACAACAAAAAAAAATGATAGTGTTTCAGGGTATGGTGTCTCACACCTGTAATCCCAGTACTTTGGGAGGCCAAGGCGGGCGGATCACCTGAGGTCAGGAGTTCAAGACCAGCCTGGCCAAGGTGGTAAAGCCCCATCTCTACTAAAAAATACAAAAAATAGCTGGGCATGGTAGCAGGGACCTGTAATCCCAGCTACTTGGGAGGCTGAGGCAGGGAGAATTGTTTGAACCCGGGAGGCAGAGGTTGCAGTGAGCTGAGATTGCGCCACTGCACTCCAACCTGGGCAACAGAGTGAGACTCTGCCTCAAAAAAAAAAAAAAAATAGTGTGTGAGTGCATCAGATTTGCCTGTTGTGTGACTTTGGGCACATCACTTTTTCCTGAGATACCTCTGGCTGCCTCCATCACAGGGTAGGCTCATGCTGGGGAAAGGACCTTTAAACTATAGTTGAGCCTTGAACAACACGGGTTTGAGCTGCGTGAGTCCACATTTGGTTGGTTGAATTTTTTTCAACTAAACATGGATCTATAATGGATCAACTAAACAGTATTTGTGGAATGCAAAACCCATGTATGTGGAGGACCAGCTTTTCCTATATGTGGGTTCTGCAGGGCTGACTAGGGGTTATGTGTGGATTTGGGTATATGGTGGGGGTGGGGTATGTCCTGGAAACAGTCCCCTGTGTACACCAAGGGACATCTATATTCTCTGAATCTACAATGGTTGCTGACTTGCTGCCTCTCTGAGCCAGTCTCCACGTTAGTAAACTGAGGCATTCTCCTTTCCTGGCCTTGCTCTCTTACGTTTCTTAGCTAGTGACTCCCATTCTTATTTCCCAGCTAAAACAACGCATCAGATTATGTGCCCAAACCTGCCTTTCCTCTGGCTCTCCAGTGATAAGCATCCTTATGAAGCCCTGGTTTCCTTCCTCTCCTTGATTGGATGTCTGCTTTCCCTTCTGTATGATCAGCTTCTCTTCATTAGCCCTTCCTACCTGTGCAGAAAGGACATGTGAGTTCCTTCCCTGTTGACAAAAGCGAAACCATCAAACCTCCAGCAGCCTCTTCAAAGGGTTGTCTATACTCCCGGACTCTGCTTCCCCACTGTCCCATTTACAACCTTGCCTCCTGGCTGGCTTTCACGATTCCCCTCCACTAAAATTACTCACCACTTATCCCCACCCTCATTACAAATGCAGCGGGCACCAGAGCAGCAGCTGACCCTCCCCACTCCCTGAAACACCTTCCTCTAGATTTCCCAGATAAGATGCTTACCTGGTTTTCTTCCTTTTCCTTATTTTTAGTGGAGATGGGGGTCTCACCATGTTGCCCAAGTTAGTCTTAAACTCCTGGCCTCAAGCAGTCTTACTGCCTCTGCCTCCCAAAGTGCCAAGATTACCACGTGAGCTACCACACCTGGCCTTTTTTGTTGTTGTTTTTTTTTTGAGACAAGAGTCTCACTATCACTGAGGCTGGAGTGCACTGGGGCGATCTCTGCTCACTGCAACCTCCATCTCCTGGTTCAAGCAATTCTCCTGCCTCAGCCTCCTGAGTAGCTGGGATTACAGGCATGTGCCAGCACACCCAGCTAATTTTTTTTGTATTTTTAGTAGAGAGTAGGGGTTTTGCCATGTTGTCCAGGCTGGTCTGGAGCTCCTGACCTCAGGTGATCCACCCACCTGGGTCTCCCAAAGTGCTGGGATTACAGGTATGAGCCACCACGCCTGGCACCGGCCACTTTTAAGACTCTTATGTGCTTTCTTCTGGACATGGTGTCATGGACTCCAGACTGATATCTCTGTTATTGCCAATCACCTTTCTCATGCTGACCTAACATTCAGCATGTCCAGACGGGTGTAACAATTGCCCCCACTTCAGCTCCTATCTTGTTCTTTACCCTGCACCCCATCTTAGTGACACTGTCCTGCAGTCACCCAAGCTAGGAAATGAAGCCAGTCCCATCTCCTTTCCCTCAAGCCCAGGTCCACTGCTGTGAGTTCCAGCTCCAGATCCATCTTTCCCCTCTAAGCCCTCAAGGCTTTGCTACCTTGGGTCCTTTAACCTCACTTCCAAAACCCTCTTGCTTTTTGTCCCCTACCCCCATTCTACCCCAGGGAACATCTGCAAGCTCTAAGGACCCTGAAATGCAGCTTCAGGGGCTCTCTCCACATTTCCCCAACCAGAATTCTACCTTCAAGCCCGAACTTAAAACACCTCTGAGAATAGCCTCCACAATTCCCCAACCCCAACTTTACCTTCAAGACCCAACCTAAACATCCCTTCTGAGAAGAGCCTATCTTCCGCAGTTGACACTGGACTGCAGGCCCCCGTTTACTTGTCTCTTGGCCCTGCCATTCACTGGTTGTGGCAAAAATGGACAGAAAAGATTTATTATTTATTTATTTTTTTAAAAATTTTTATTTATTTTTTTT
>NW_022436991.1:15627554-15631026 GCF_009761245.1 Sapajus apella | reverse complement strand
TTTTTATTTATTTATTTTTTTTGAGACAGAGTTTCACTCTTGTTACCCAGGCTGGAGTGCAATGGCGCGATCTCGGCTCACCGCAACCTCTGCCTCCTGGGTTCAGGCAATTCTCCTGCCTCAGCCTCCTGAGTAGCTGGGATTACAGGCACGCACCACCATGCCCAGCTAATTTTTTGTAGTTTTGGTAGAGACGGGGTTTCACCATGTTGACCAGGATGGTCTCGATCTCTTGACCTGGTGATCCACCCGCCTTGGCCTCTCAAAGTGCTGGGATTACAGGCTTGAGCCACCGCGCCCGGCTATTTTTTATTTTTTGAGACGGAGTCTCATTCTTGTCACTCAGGCTGGAGTGCAATGGTGTGATCTCAGCTCACTGCAACCTCTGCCTCCTAGGTTCAAACAATTCTGCCTCAGCCTCTCAAGTAGCTGGATTACAAGCGCGAGCCACCACGCCCAGCTAATTTTTGTATTTTTAGTAGGGATGGGGTTTCACCATGTTGGCCAGGCTGGTCTCGAACTCCTGGCCTCAGATGATCCGCCTCCCAGAGTGCTGGGATTACAGGCATGAGCCACCGTGTCTGGTCCAAAATAAATAAATTTAAAACAATGCATGGGTTTGGATTTATGATGGGTCCGTCCCCCTGGGCCTCTCATAGTACCCCATGCCAGATCAAACTGTAGCCCCGAACCATTGCCTGGCCTCTGCCTGTAGCCTGCTGGCACTGAAGTGGGCTGCACACTAGAAAACAATAAAAAATAAAAGTCAAAAAGATTCATCTATGGGATTTAAAACTTTTATTATTTTTTAGACACCCTTGCTCTGTCACCCAGGCTGGAGTCCAGTGCCACAATAATAGCTCACTGCAGCCTTGTCATTAGCTGTGACTCCAGGTGTGTGTCACCATGCCCAGCTTTTTTCTTTTTTTAAAATAGATGGGGGTCTCACTTTGTTCCCCAGTCTCATCTCAAACTCCTGATTTCAAGGGATCCTCCTGCCTTCGCCTTCCAATGTGCTGGGGATTACAGCCATGAGCTGCTAGGTCCATTTGATTTGAGATTTTTTTTTTGGTTTGGGTTGAGTGTTTTTTATTTATTTATTTTTTTGAGGCAGTCTCAGTCTCCCTCTGTTGCCCAGGCTGGGGTGCAGTGGCACTATCTCAGTTCACTGTAACCTCTGCCTCCCGAATTTAACTGATACTCATGCCTCGGCACCCCTAGTAGCTGGGATTACAGGTGCCCGCCACACCAATTAAGTTTTGTATATTTAGTAGAGACAGGGTTTCACCTTGTTGGTCAGGCTGCTGGTATCGAACTCCTCACCTCAAGTGATCTGCTAGTCTCGCCCTCCTAAAGTGCTGGGGTTACAGGTGTGAGTCACCGCGCCCTGCCTGAGATGTTTTGAGGATGAAAATAAGCTGTTAAGTTTACATAACAAAGCAGTTAAAATCTTTAACCTAGCGTTAACAGTTTTCTCTCCACTAGATAGAGATGTGAGGGTCTTGCCTTGCTCAATGGAGCTCTGCTAAATGCAGTGCGTGTCTGATCTTGAACATCGTATATTTATGGGCCCTTTCAGATCTAAGGTTATGAGGACGTAACCAAGGGCCAAGTGTGCCATCACCCCCTACACCCAATACAAATCCAGGTGCCAGGAACACCTTTTAGATTTACATCCCCATTTGGTTCCATGACAATTCACTTGGCACCTGAGCCTGGAGAACCCCGACTTTCCTCCTCTCCCCACCCACCTCACTCACAGGCACGAGTGGGGTGAGGATATAATACTTTATTCACTAACAAGGGCCGAGGGAATGTAGTGATGTGGGGGTGGTGAGCACGGTTTCCAGGGACCCCGGCGGGGGGTTCTGTCTCCCAGTTCCAGAGCCTGCCGTCCCCTCAATTTCCCAGACCCGGAGGCCGGGGCGCAGGAGGAGTCAGGGTTAGTGCAGCCAGGTCGAAGCCCCAGCGCGCCCCTCCGGGCTCAGCTGCCCTCGCACTCCGGGCAGCGCTCGGTGGCAGTAGCGGCCGTGGCGCCGGGGGGCAGCTTGAAGTCCCGGCCGCAGCCGGCGCAGATGTACAGGCGGCGCCGCATGTGCGCGCGCCGGTGACGAATGAAGTGCGAGCTTAGGCGGAAGCGGCGGCCGCATTCGGCGCAGGGGTAGGGCCGCTCGCCTGTGTGCGTGCGCGCATGCTCCGCTAGGTTGGAGCGGTGGCCGAAGCGGCGACCACACACAGCGCAGCGGTGCGGCTTTTCGCCTGTGTGCACGCGCCTGTGCTTGGCCAGCGCCGAGCTCTGGGCGAAGCGCGTGCCGCAGTCGGCGCATGCGTAAGGCCGCTCGCCGGTGTGCGTGCGTCGGTGGCGCGCCAGACACGAGCTGCCGCCGAAGGCGCGTCCGCAGTCCGGGCACGCGTACGGCTTCTCGCCCGTGTGCACGCGCAGGTGCTGTGCGTAGTTGGAGCTCTGCGCGAAGCGGCGGCCGCAGTGCGCGCATGCGTAAGGCTTCTCGCCCGTGTGGCGCCGCCGGTGCTGCCGCAGGTTCGAGGCGGCGGAGAAGCGCTTGTCGCACTCAGGGCACTCGTAGGGCCGTTCGCCCGTGTGCGTGCGGCCGTGTTTGGTCAGCGCCGACTTCTGCGAGAAGCGCCGGCCGCACTCGGTGCACGCGAAGGGCCGTTCGCCTGTGTGCGTGCGAGCGTGCTTGGCTAGCGTGGAGCGGCGCGCAAAGGCGCGCCCGCAGTCGGGGCACGCGTGGGGGCGTGCCGGATCGGCTGACGGCGCGGGCGCCTCGCCCGGGACCTGCAGGGAAAGGGGGGACAGGTCAGCTCTTAGCGGCAGTCCCCAGAGCCAGAGACCTGGGTCTCCGCAGGCTGCCCACTCTGTGAGCCTCAGTTCCCCATCTCTGAAATAAGAAAGGCCTCGGTGCTGCGTCGCAGGATGGCTGTTCGCATCCAGTGAGATAATGCGCATAACGCACACATCACCAAGCCCAGTGGCGTTCTAGCTATTTTTATTAATTCAACCAATATTTACTGAGCGCGTGCAGGGTGCTAGACTGTTCTAGGCACGGAGATTCCTCATTCATTAAAAAGAAAACTCTTGCTTTTGGGAATAATGGATAAGGAGTGCCGGTACTGGGGATGCTACAGATTTAAACAGGGTTGTTAAGACACCTTACTGATATAACATGAGCAAAGACTTAAAGGAGGTGACAGTGACAGAGCAGGCTACGTGGATAGCCCTCAGAGGAACACTGTAGAGAACGGCAAGGCCCAGATGTGGGAGTTGCCTGCTGAGTTCCAGAAATGGCAAGAAAAATTGGTTGAAGTAGAATGTATGATGGGGCAAGTCACAGATGTGGTGGTGGAGGGGACCTCTTAACTTATAGGGCCTTGTATTTGCTATATTTGGCCTCTTTCTTTCTTTCTTTTTTTTTTTTTTTTTTTTTTTTTTTTTTTTTTTTTTTTTTTTTTT
>NW_022436991.1:15620107-15627454 GCF_009761245.1 Sapajus apella | reverse complement strand
TTTTTTTTTTTTGACAGGGTCTTGCTGTGGCCCAGGCTGGTCCCAAACTCCTAGCTCAAGCAGTGCACCTGACTCAGCCTTCTCAGTAGCTGGGGTTACAGGCACATACCACTGTGCCTGCTCTGGCTTTTAATATAAAGGAGATGGAACAGTAAAAGGAGATATCAGAGGGCTTTGACCAGGGAAGTGACCATATCCTAAACACTTTAAAAGGCTCCCTCAGGCTGCTGGGTTTGAAAACCGAATGGAGTTGGAGAAAGCAGAAGCCCAGTGAGGAGGCCACTGCAGCCACCTGGCAAGAGAAGATAGTAGCTCAGACCCAGGCAACAGAAGTGGACAGTGGAGGTGGTGAGAAGTGCCCCACTTCCGGATCTATTTGCAGTGACAATAGATTTAATAAGAGATTAGATGTGAGGTGTAAAGAAAAAGAGGAACCAAAATGACTTCAAGGTTTTTGAGCTTAGCAACTATAAAGGTGGAGTTGCATTTACAGAGATGAGGACAGTGGGGAAGAAGTTGAGGGGAGATCTCTTTGGACGGTGTTGAGGCTTCTTGACATATCTGGAGCTCAGAAGCGAGGCCTAGACTGAAGATGTTAACGGAGAAGCTGTCAACCTATAGATGGTTTATAAAGCCTTGAGAATGAATAGATGAGATCAGCCAGGGGATGGGCAGAGAGCACCTAGAGCAGCAAGATGGAGAGAAGCCAGGGAGGGAGAAAAGCAGGAGAGGGGCATCCTGGAAGCCAGGGGAAGACCAAGTCCAGGCTCTTCAATCAGCTTTGAGTAACAAACACCTATCATTTTTTAAGCTGTGACGAAAAAGGCAAGGGTAAAACCAAATGCTATTCTGAGTCTGAAATGAAAAAAAAAAAATCTGAAAATGGGCCAGTTTCACAAGTTCTGGCCTTCTAGAGATAAAAATCAGAAAAAGGAAAGAGGCACATGAAGGGAAAACATGCTGGACTGAGTGATGAGGAGTATTGAGGGCACACTGCTCCCTTCTTAGAAAAGAGAACGCTCAAAACTCCAGCAAAACAGATGTCAAGTATCCACCGTGGCGAAGCAACTAATTCATGACCAAATGAAATACCTGGGACTATCAAGGACAAGACAGTGTCAACTTCTCCCATATTTGATCTCCACAAGGTGATTATCATCATCCCCATTTTACAGATGGGGAGACAGGTTAAAAGAGGGTGATAGCAGAGAATAATAGAGCCTTCTCTTTCTGAAAGCTGCAGGACAACTTCAAGGCCTTCAAGATCATTTGTGAAATGGTAGTGGCTTTGTAGTAACCAACTCAGAAACTGGAAAACAACCTATGCATGGTGGCTCATGCCTGTAATCTCAGCACTTTGGGAGACTGAGGTAGGTGGATCACCTGAGGTCAGGAGTTAGAGAACAGCCTGGCCAACATGAAGAAACCCTGTCTCTACCAAAAATACAAAAATCGGGCCGGCAGGGTGGCTCACGCCTGTAATCCCAGCACTTTGGGAGGCTGAGGCAGGTGGATCACGAGGTCAGGAGTTAGAGACCAGTCTGGCCAATGTGGTGAAACCTCATCTCTACTAAAAATACGAAAATTAGCCGGGCCCAGCCTCGCCAACACGGTGAAACCTCGTCTCTACTAAAAATACAAAAATTAACTGGGCCCAGCCTGGCCAACATGGTGAAATCTTGTCTCTACTAAAAATACAAAAATTAGCTGGGCATGGTAGAGGGGCACCTGTAATCCCCTCTACTTGGGAGGCTGAGGCAGGAAAATCATTTGAATCCAGGAGGTGGAGGTTGCAGTGAGCCACTGCACTCCAGCCTGGGCGACAGTGTGAGACTACATCTCAAAAAAACAAAAAAGAAATACAAAAATCAGGCAGGTGTATTGGCTCATGCCTGTAATCCCAGCTACTCAGGAGGCTGAGGGAGGCAGAGGTTGCAACTGAGCCAAGATCGCACCACTGCACTCCGCCTGGGCAGCAAGAGTGAAACTCCGTCTCAAAAGAAAAAAGAAAAAAAAATAGGATGTTGGGCGAAGTGGCTCACATCTGTAATGTGAGACCAAGGTGGGTGGATCATGAGGTCAGGAGATCAAGACCATCCTGGCTAACACGGTGAAACCCTATCTGTACTAAAAATACAAAAAATTAGCCAGGCGTAGTGGCATGCACCTGTAGTCTCAGCTACTCTGGAGTTTGAGGCAGGAGAATCACTTGAACCCAGGAGTTGGAAGTTGCAGTGAGCTGCAGTTGTGCCATTGCACTCCAGCCTGGGTGACAGTCTGAGACTCCATCTCAAAAAAAAAAAAAAGGTCAAACGCGGTGGCTCACGCCTGTGATCCCAACACTTTGGAAGGCTGAAGTGGGCAGATCACCTGAGGTCAGGAATTCACGACCACCCTGACCAACATGGAGAAACCCTGTGTCTACTAAAAATACAAAAAAATTAGCCTGGCATGGTGGCGCATGCCTGTAATCCCAGCTACAGCTACTCGGGAGGCTGAAGCAGAATGGCTTGAACCCCAGAGGCGGAGGTTGCATTGAGCTGAGATGCACCATTGCACTCTAGCCTAGGCCACAAGAGCAAAACTCTGTCTCAAAAAAAAAAAAAAAAAAAAGGAAATTAGAAACTAGGGCAATTTGGGAAATTAGTGACCAACCAAGGGAAATCTGGTTTAAATAGTATCTATACTGATAACAATAGCAGCACTAATCAATAGCAAAGTATTAAACTTTGACAACATTACTTTATGTATGTTATTGTATTAAATCCTCCTGTCACCTGCCTTGAGCTGGGTGTTGTCTCTTTTGATACTGAGAAAGCTGAGGCTGAGGGCGATGAAATTCACAATGGCCACTGGGAGCCAGGATGGACTTGGGGTGCCCATGAGACCATGCCGTCATTCAGGCTACACTGTTCTGAACTCACACAGCCGAGACGTGACAGAGGCTGGACTCCAAGTCCCCTGGCACACTCCAAGAAGGATTCAAGGTTAAAATACAACTTGATACTTTAAATGGAGAAACCCCACAGAATGTTTGGCACCATCTGAATTCAAGGTCACATTTTCCAGTCTTGCTCTGGTTTTGAAATCTGTTGGTGTATTTCAACACATCAGCCACTGTGGAGAGCACTTGTCTCATCCTATCTACATTTTTCTGGCCTGTTTTTCCTTGGCACCCTTCTTTAAGGTGACTTTGGACAGCCTGAGGGCTTCCTCATGCTGGGTTCACTGACTTCTGAAAAAGAAATTCTCCACACAAGTGCTGTTGATGTCTCCAGCCCAGGCCTTGGGTGCCCGAGGAAAAATCTTGGTAAGAGGAGCTGAATCCAGCTCATTAAGACCTCCCCTGCCTCAGTGTCCCAAGAAAGGCCAGGTAGGCTAAGGGAGATCAAATTCCCAGTATGAGGCCAGGTGCAGTGACTCACATCTGTAATCTCAGCACTTCAGGAGACCAAGGAAGGAGGATTACTTGAGGCCAGGAGTTGGACACCAACCTGGGCAACATAGTTAGACCTCGTCGCTACAAAAAGTAAGAAATTAGCCAGGTGTGGTGAGGTGCACTTGTAGTCCCAACTACTGGGTAGGCTGAGGCAGGAGGATCACTGGAGCCCAAGAGTTCAAGGCTGCAGTGAGCTATGATCACGTGCCACTGCACTCCAGCCTGGGTGACAAAGCAAGACCATGTCTCTAAAAAAAGAAAAAAAAAAAGCAACAAAAATTTCTCAGCATGAGATGTGAGGTGTTATGTGGGCCAACTTTTAAAAAGCCTTATTATAATTGTTATGTATTTATTTTCATGAATATTAAAAAAGCAAGAGATCACATGAAACCCACAATTTCATCAGTACTATTGTTTAGATGAAGGTACATTTATTTAACAAAACAATGTGAATCTATTTGAAGAAAAGCATTAATTTTTTTCATGACTACTTTTGTGCCAGAAGAAAAGCATTAATAAATGATATGAGTACAACATATGAGCAATACACATATGACTGAAACTTGGCAAATACCAGACTAGGTGATCATTAATAGCCCAAGCATGTCTTAAATTCTATGACTATTAGATTTAAAAATCAGAATAGGTGGTATGTGCAGTGTAACAAGAGGCTACTGTGGACATAATATAATAAACCAGGTATTAGAAGTTAGTGATTTTTATCTTCCTGCTTAAATCTTTTCTTTTTTCTTTTGAGACGGAGTTTCCCTGTGTCGCCAGGCTAGAGTGCAGTGGCGCGATCTCGGCTCACTGCAACCTCAGCCTCCTGAGTAGCTGGGATTATAGGCACACGCCACTACGCCCAGTAATTGTTTTTGTATTTTTAGTAGAGACGGGGTTTCACTATGTTGGCCAGGATGGTCTCGATCTCTTGAACTTGTGATCCACCCTCCTCAGCCTCCCAAAGTGCTGGGATTACAGATGTGAGCCACCACGCCCAGCCTTAAATTTTTTTTTTTTTTTTTTTTTTTTGAGACGGAGTTTCGCTCTTGTTACCCAGGCTGGAGTGCAATGGCGCGATCTCGGCTCACCGCAACCTCCGCCTCCTGGGTTCAGGCAATTCTCCTGCCTCAGCCTCCTGAGTAGCTGGGATCACAAGCACGTGCCACCATGCCCAGCTAATTTTTTTTTTGTAGTTTTAGTAGAGACGGGGTTTCACCATGTTGACCAGGATGGTCTCGATCTCTTGACCTCGTGATCCACCCGCCTCGGCCTCCCAAAGTGCTGGGATTACAGGCTTGAGCCACCGCGCCTGGCTTGGCCCTGTTTTATACATAAGGAAATAAGACTCAGAAGTTAAGTGATTACACAAGCCTATACAGCTAATAAATGGCAGAGCCAGGGTTTGAACTGTTATTAATTTTCCAGAACACGTATTCTCTTAATCAAGATGCAGTTCTTTTTTTTCTCTTTGAGAACGGATCTCACTGTGTCACTAAGGCTGGATGGAGTGGCATGATCACGGCTCACTGCAGCCTTGACCTCCCAGGCTCAAGCAACCTCCTGACTCAACCTCGCAAGTAGCTGGGGCTACAAGGGTGTGCCGGCACACTGGCTAATTTTTATACTTTAGTAGAGACAGAGTTTTGCCATGTTGCCCAGGCTGGTCTTGGATTCCTGAGCTCAATCAATCCTCCTGCCTCGGCCTCCAAAAGTGTTGGGATTACAGGCAAGAGCCATTGTCCCCAGCCTCCATCAGGCAATTCTAATCTCATTGACTAGAGTTTGAGGCCATTACACAGCTTGTATCCTTCCCCTGGCCCATTTTTGGGGTCAGAATCTTCCTTCTTTTTGGTACATACTATCAAACACAACCCCTGTCCTCTAGTTCCTTGGTAGAGGAAGTATGGGCCACAGACCGGCAACATCAACATCACTGGGAACTTTTTAGAAATGAAGAATCTCAAGTCTCACTCCAGATCTTACTGAACTGGGTGATCTGTGTGCATACTGAAAATTAAGAAACTGATCTGGAAGAGAAAAGAGCTGCTCCTGGAGGGAGCAGGGAGCAAAGCTGAAGAGGGCTTTGCGGGCTGAGACCACAGCGGGGCATGGGATAGGTGTCAAGGGGATGAAGCCAGAATGGCATGAGGTCAGATGGTAAAGAGCTTTGAGTGCCAAGTTTAGAAGCTGAGATCTTACCCTGAGGGAAGCAGAAAACCACCCAAGGGTTTAAGCCAGGGAAAGACAGGTTCGGATGTGCATGGAGCCCTCTGAGAAAATCTTTCTAAAAGATAGATTCGGTTTTGATGGCAGAGGGAAAATACTCCAGCCCTTGCGTGCAGCGTAATTAAGGCCCTTCTGGACAGTGGCCACAGGGCTGGGTGTTTTCTAGGACTCACTGAATGTCAGCAATGGGAGGCGCTTTCGAGATCACCGTTTCATAGATGGAGAAATGAGGCTCAGGAAGGCCCACAGCAAGCTAATGATCACCCTCGTGGGCACGGTGCTAACAGTCCCTGGGATATATGTATGTAATCCTCAATTCCACCCACCTCCTCCAAATCCAGTCACCCTGATGACATTTCTCAGGCTGGCATTCAAGGGTATGTTATTCTATTACCCTATTTTACAGATGAGAAAGCCAAAGAAAAGCTGGTAAATGGTGGAGTTAGGACTGCGTGATACCATTCACAATCTGGCCCTACATACCTTTCATGACTAGTCTTACCAGACCTTCACCACACACACCCCTTGACTCCAGCCAGGTTCCTAAATGGCCCTTTCTCCTCATCACTGCTGCTACCACCTTAGAGCAGGCCCTACTTGGCCTGGTCTCCCTGTAGCAGCCAATAATTCTAAACAGAAAATCCAATCATGACCCTCCTCTGATTTTTGGGGTTTTTGTTGTTGTTGTTTTGGAGATGGAGTCTCGCTCTTGTTGCCCAGGCTGGAGTGCAGTGGTGCAATATCAGCCCACTGCAACCTTTGCCTGACGGGTTCAAGTGATTCTCCTGCCTCAGCATCCCCAGTAGCTGGGAATACAGGCGTCCACCACCATACCTGGCTAATTTTTGTATTTTTAGTAGAGACGGGGTTTCACCATGTTAGTCAGGCTGGTCACCTGATCTCAGGTGATCTGCCTGCCTTGGTCTCCCAAAGTACAGGGATTACAGGCGTTAGCCACCTCATCTGGCCTGTTTTTGTTTTTTGAGACAGGGTTCTCTCTCTGTCACCCAGGCTAAAGTACAGTGGTGCAATCATGGCTCACTGCAGCCTGGAACTCCTGCGTTCATCAGCCTCCAGAGTAGCTAGGACTACAGGAATGCTACCATGCCCAGCGAATTAAAAGAAAAAAAAGTTTTGTAGATATGAGGTCTCCCTATGTTGTCCAGGGAGGTCTCGAGCTCCTAGGCTCAAGTGATCCTCCTGCTCTGGCTTCTCAAAGTGCTGGGATTATAGGCGTGAGCCACCACGTGGGCCCTTCCCATGATTTAAGGCTTCTGATGGTGCCACAGAACCTAACACAGTATGTCCTGCCCTAGCTTGCAAGGGCCCTATGCCCCCAGACTGCCTTTCGAATCTCATTTCCTCTTGAGTCTTTACTTTTGCTGTTTCCTCCTCCTGGAATGCCCTTCCTCCTCCTCCACTTGCCAACCTCCCCACAAAGCCTTCAAGGCCCAAGTCAAAAATTATCTCCTAGGCCGGGCGCGGTGGCTCACGCCTGTAATCCCAGCACTTTGGGAGGCCGAGGCGGGTGGATCACGAGGTCAAGAGATCGAGACCATCCTGGTCAACATGGTGAAACCCTGTCTCTACTAAAAATACAAAAAATTAGCTGGGCATGGTGGCGTGTGCCTGTAATCCCAGCTACTTAGGAGGCTGAGGCAGGAGAATTGCCTGATCCC
>NW_022436991.1:15612032-15620007 GCF_009761245.1 Sapajus apella | reverse complement strand
CTACTAAAAATACAAAAAATTAGCTGGGCATGGTGGCGTGTGCCTGTAATCCCAGCTACTTAGGAGGCTGAGGCAGGAGAATTGCCTGAACCCAGGAGGCGGAGGTTGCGGTGAGCCGAGATCGCGCCATTGCACTCTAGCCTGGGTAACAAGAGCGAAACTCCGTCTCAAAAAAAAAAAAAAAAAAAAAAATATCTCCTTTGGGAAGCCTTCCCCAATGCCTTGAGTTGTTTGCCTTCAATCCTCTGTGCCTCCATGTTCATTTCCCTGATCAACCCCAGTTCTCACAGTTTAACCCAGCAAGGCCTTTGATAAAAATGACTTTAGCTGGGTGCGGTGGCTCACACCTGTAATCTCAGCACTTTGGGAGGCCAAGGTGGGAGGATCATGATGTCAGGAGTTTGAGACCAGCCTGACCAATATGTTGAAATCTGGTCTCTATTAAAAATACAAAAATTAGGTTGGGCACGGTGTCTCACGCCTATAATCCCAGCACTTATGGGAGGCCGAGGCAGGTGGATCACGAGGTCAAGAGATCAAGACCATCCTGGCCAACATGGTGAAACCCTTTCTCTACTAAAAATACAAAAATTAGCTGGGCATGGTGGCGCAGCCTGTAGTCCCAGCTACTCGGGAGGCTGAGGCAGGAGAATTGCTTGAACCCAGGAGGCGGAGGTTGCAGTGAGCCGAGATCGTGCCATTGCACTCCAGCCTGGGTAATAAGAGTGAAACTCCGTCCCAAAAAAAAAAAAAAAAAAAAAAAAAACCAAACCCCGGGGGGGGGGATTCGCCTGTAATCCCAGTTACTCAGGAGGCGGAGGCAGGAGAATTGCTTGAACCCAGGAGCCGGAGGTTGCAGTGAGCCAAGATCACTCCATTGCACTCCAGCCTGGGTGACAAAGCGACACGTCATCTCAAAAAAAAAATTGAAAAATCTCCAGAAGGATGACCTTGTCCAAGGTCCCAAGCTTTGGGGAGAAAAATAAATAATAATAGCAACTATTTCCATGTTTATTATGTGCCAGACACAGTTGTAACTCTGTGCATGTATTGACTTATTCATTCCTCACAACTCCAAGATGTAGGTGCTGTTATAATTTTCCTTTTACAAATGAGGAAACAGGTATATAGTGGTTAAGAAACATGGCCAGGCGCGGTGGCTCAAGCCTGTAATCCCAGCACTTTGGGAGGCCGAGGCGGGTGGATCACGAGGTCAAGAGATCGAGACCATCCTGGTCAACATGGTGAAACCCCGTCTCTACTAAAAATACAAAAACATTAGCTGGGCATGGTGGTGCGTGCCTGTAATCCCAGCTACTCAGGAGGCTGAGGCAGGAGAATTGCCTGAACCCAGGAGGCGGAGGTTGCGGTGAGCCGAGATCGCGCCATTGCACTCCAGCCTGGGTAACATGGGTGAAACTCCGTCTAAAAAAAAAAAAAAAAGAAACTTGCCCAAGGTCACACAATGGGTAAGTGATGGAGCTGGAAGTCCACTCTAAGCTGTGGAGCCTGTGTTTCTAACTTGGAGGCCAAAAGTGGAGATCATGCAAACGCAGGGCCTGAAGAGGCAGACAGAGCTGGATAATGGGCCAGGGGGTGCCGCAGCACACAGAACCAGATAATTACTAGACTGGAAGAGGAGGCCTGAGGAGCTAGTCCCCTCCCGCTAGCACCCACCACGCCCACTAGGGGGCAGCAGAACGTCCTTTCCTAGGGAACTGGCTCCTGGGCAGGAAGAATCAGAGCCTGGGCCCCTGCAAGCTGGGCCCCCTGGAGCCAAGCCCTCTGCTGGGACTCAAGGCTGCTCCGGCTGGGGGCAGAGTCCTCTGGGGTTCTGGGAAATGGAAATGTATCTGCTGGCAGTTAGGGTCTCCAGTGGGGAAATTTAATTCATATTCTAATCTCAAAACTTTCAAATACCCTCAGAATAAAAGCCTGACTCCCTGTGTGACCTGCCAACCACCTGCCCTCATCCACACTACAGCATGGCCGAACCACCCACCCTCGCTACAGTGCCTTACTCACTCATCTGAGCCTCTACAAGGGCTACTTCTAGCTGGATGTGGTGACTCACACCTATAATCCCAGCACTTTGGGAGGCTGAGGTGGGAGGATCACCTGAGCTCAGGAGTTTGAGACTAGTCTGGCCAATGTGGCAAAACCCCATCTCTACTAAAAATACAAAAATTAGCCGGGTGTGGTGGCACAAGCCTATAATCCCCAGCTACTCAGGAGGCTGAGTGGGAGAATCATTTGAACCCAGGAGGTGGAGGTTGCAGTGAGAGCCAAGATCGCGCCACTGCACTCCAGCCTGGGCAACAGAGCTGAGCCTCTGTGTCAAAACAAAACAAAAAAAATTAGCCAGGTGTAGTAGTGCATGCCTGTAGTCCCAGGTACTTGGAAGGCTGAGGTGGGAGGATCACCTGAGCCCAGGGAAGTCAAGGCTGCAGTGAACTGTGATAGTGCCACTGCACTGCAGCCTGGGTGACTGAATGAGACCCTGTCGCAAACGATAATAACAGCAACAACAACAATAATAATAAAAGGGCCATTTCCTCTGCCTGGCCCACTTCCTCTCCCAGACTCCTACTGGTCTCACAAAAGCCATCCTTTTACTAACTTTGAGACCTGTGGCCATCACCAAACTGCCCTGGGCCTCAGTCTCCTCATTTGTAAAATGGAATAAATGCTACTGACATCATAGAATTGAGGTGCTTAGAACAGTGCCTGCACATAGAAAATGCTAGGCAAGGGTTAGCTATTTTTACTGTGGCTGTTGAACTAACCTGACCTTTTCCGCACCTCTAAATCTGAGTTAAGTTCCCACCTCTAGGCTTCATCACCCCCCTGTACTTGCAGCCATCACACAGGATTCTAACTGTGTGGTTACTCTTCAGTCTAACCCTTCCATCCAACACCAAGCTCCATGGGAGATCCAAGGCCAGAGTTAATCTCCTGCACCCAGCGGGAAGCCTGGCACAGTAGGCATGACTTCTGTATGATGGAAGCCCAGGTAGTGGGGCAGAAGGATGGGCCAACCCTGAGGTTCTAGGTCTGAGATTCAGGGAAAAGTAGGGGCAAGATCCCTGGCTGCCATCTGAGGGAGGCTGGGCCTGGAACAGGTTTGGGGACAGTGGGCCCCAGGGTGTATGTGACACATACCTCCTTGTTGTCCATGGGGATCTTGAGTTTCACCACCTCATACTTCTCCTCACCCTCATCCTCCTCACCCTTCACCAGCAGCACCATCTCCTCCTGCATCTCTTCCTCCTCCTCCTCCTCTGCCTGCTGTTCGCCAGGCATCTTGGTGTCCTGAGGCGGGGAGCTGGATCAGAAGCTCAGGACCCGCCCCCCCACCGTGGCCCTGGCCCAGCAAGGCGGTGCAGCCGTGGCTTCTCCCGCCCTGCCTGGTCTCCGAATCTGGTCCTCTCCCGTCCACCCCAGCCCGGCCCCACGCTCTGGCACAGCCCCGGGACCAGCTCTGGGGGCTCGCGTTCACCCCACTCATCCCGGCATTCAAGGCCCTGAACAGTTCGAATCTCCAGCCCTCGCAAGTCGCCACCCTCCTTGCGCTGAGTCACTCCTCAGCGCCTGGGTCAGCGACCTGGAGCTCTGGGGCACGGGCTAGAGGCGGAATCGGGGCGGAAACCCTAGGGAGGAGGTGCGCACTCACCAGCCGAAGGTTCGGCGCTCGCGGTGCCCCAGGCCTGGGCGCCGGGCGGTTGGACACTCAGCGAGGCCGCGGCTCGGGGGGCGGGGCAGGGGCGGGGCCCCAGAGACGGCCGGCCATGGGTCCGAACATATAGTCCCACCCCCTGGGGCGGAGCCCGAAGGATCCAGGCGTCCAGCCAAAACGGCTCGGGAAGGGCGGCGAGCTCAGACCTGGCGTTCTCCGCAGTCCCCCGACTCCCAAATACCTGGAGCCGCCCCAGCGCGGCGTTCAAGGTCCTCGCAGCCAAGTTCCAACCTACCCTCGCGGCCCGTCTCTGGGGGCTGGCTTGGAGGTCTCCGCTGCGCCCAGCGCCTCTGCTCCGCCCGAAATAGGCCACGTGCGCTCCCGCCCTGGCCTGGGCCTCTCGCTGGCGCCCCGCCTGGAGGGCGGACCCTGTTGCCTCCTCACTTCTTCCCTTCCCTCTTTCTACCTCCTCTGCCGTCTTATCTCCTTCTTTCTCGGCGTCGCTTATCCCGCTGGCCTCTGGGATATCTTGCTTCTTGAATATATCCTAACCAAATCAACATCCACCCAAGCTACCGCTGTCGCGTCGTGCGTGGGGTGCTTACCATGCGCCACCGCTGTTCAGCATCTTACACACCTGGTCTCATTTGATCCGCACAGCGATGGGTCCTGATCCATTTTACAGATGAGCTCATTGAAGTTCAAGGAGATAAGCGAATTTCCCTAAGTTACACAGTAAGGATGTCATAGCATCTAGTATCCTAGGTGGAAAATAGCTCAGAGCTAAATCTAGTCCATAGAGATACCTTGTTTGGCTCTTAGAATATTTTTACTTAAAAAAAAATCGTTTTAAGGCCGGGCGCCGTGGCTCATGGCTGTAATCCCAGCACTTTGGGAGGCCGAGGCCGTGGATCACTTAAGGTCAGGAGTTCTAGACCAGCCTGATCAACATGGTGAAACCACGTCTCCACTAAAAATACAAAAATTAGCTTGATGTCGTGGTGCACGCCTGTAATCCCAGCTACTGGAGAGGCTGAGGCACAAGAATCGCTTGAACCCGAGAGGCAGAGGTTGCAGTGAGCCGAGATCTCACCATTCCCCTGCAGCCTTGGGCAACAAGAGCAAAACTCTGTCTCAAGAAAAAAAAAATTTTTAATTTGAATATTTCATATAAAAATCTATATTTTTATATGAAAATACATAAATTCCACTTCCTTCGAAAATAGCCACTTCCATTGCAAAAACAGATATCTAATTCTCCCATTTTATGAATGGGACAACTAAGATTCAGAAATCATGAGGGAAAAGAGAAATAACATTCAGTAAGTGCTTACAAGTCCTATGTTGTCCTTTATAACAGCCCCATTGGGATCAATAATACCTCCAGTGGACAAAAGGGGAAGCTTAGAAAAGTTGAGTAATTTGCTCAAAGTCACATAGCTGGCAAACGGCAGATTCAAAGCTTGTGCTCTTCTATTGCACCAAATTATCTCTCAGGAATGAAGTTATACAATTGGCTCTTTCCCAGAGCTGGAAGAAGGGGTGAAATGCCTGGTTACTCACACACAAGAGCCCCAGGAACCACTTTGGTTGCGTTCATTCTCAGAGTATTTATTGAGTCCTCCTATGCACCTGTCACCATTCTAGGTATGGGAGATGTAGTCCTGAACAAAACATACAAGAGCCAAATCTTGGCTCCTGTGGCACTACTCAGTGTGCAAAAAATGTAAACATGTAAATAAGGGAGATAATATCAGATAATGACAGGTGCAACGAGGGAAGTCAGACAAGATGATCCAACAGGGAGTGGCTGTGGTGGCAGGGGCTTATTTATTTATTTATTTATTGAGACAGAGTCTCGCACTGTCACCTGGGCTGGAGTGCAATCTCAGCTCACTGCAACCTCCACCTCCTGGGTTTACGTGATTCTCCTGCCTCAGCCTCCCCAGTAGCTGGGATTACAGAGGCACACCACCACATCCGGCTAATATTTTGTATGTTTAGTAGAGACGCGATTTCACTATGTTGGGCAGACTGGTCTCGAACTCCTGACCTCATGATCCACCCACCTTGGCTTCCCAAAGTGCTGAGGTTACAGGCTTGAGCCACCAAGCCCAGCCTGGCAGAGGCTTCTTTAATGCGGGCGGGGAATGTGTCTCAGGATACAATATTTGATTTTTTCTTTTTCTTTTTTTTATAGAGATGGAGTGTCACCTTGTTGGCCAGGTTGATCTCGAACTCCTGACCTCAGGTGATCCACCCATCTCGGCCTCCCAAAGTGCTGGGATTACAGGCGTGAGCCACTGCACCCGGCCGATTTTTTCTTTTTTTAGATGGAGTCTCGCTTTGTCATCCAGGCTACAGTGCAGTGGCACGATCTCAGCTTACTGCAACCTCTGCCTCCCAGGTTCAAGGGAATATCCTGCCTCAGCCTCCCGAGTACCTGAGATTACAGGTGCACGCCAACATACTCAGCTAATTTTTAAATATTTTTGGTAGAGACAAACAGGGTTTCACCATGTTGGCCAAGTGATACACCTGCCTTTGCCTCCCAAAGTGCTGGAATTACAGGCAGGAGCCATCATGCCCAAGATGGATACAATTTTTTTTTTTTTTTGAGATGGAGTCTCACACTGTTGCTCAGGCTGGTGTGCAGTGGCATGATCTCAGCTCATTGCAACTTCTGCCTCCCCAGTTCAAGTAATTCTCTTGCTCCAGCCTCCCGAGTAGCTAGGATTACAGGCGCCTGCCACTACGCCTGGCTAATTTTTTGTATTTTTAGTAGAGACAGGGTTTCACTATGTTGGCCCTGCTGGTCTCTAAGTCCTGACCTCAAGTGATTTACCCACCTTGGCCTCCCAAAGTGCTGGGATTACAGGCATGAGCCACCGCACCTGGTCTGGATACAATATTTGAGCTGAACCTTGAACGATAGAAAGGGTTAGCCATTCGAAAATCTGGAAGAGTGTTTGAGATTCTTTTTGAGAGTGTTCTGCCTTGAGGCAGAAGCTTGGTGTGTTTGAAGACTAGGAAGAAGGCTCGTGTGGCTGAATCTGAGCGAGGAAGGGGAAACGTAGCAGGGGAGGTGAAGGAGAGGTAGGCAAGTAGGCAGGAGCTAAACTTGGCCAGAACCTAACCTCTAGCGAACGCAAGGCATCTTGCCCTGATTAAGAGAGAATCAGTGAGGAGACAGCTCTGAGCCTGCCTCTGGCAGGGAAAGTCCCTACTGGAAGGGGCCTCCTGCTGTTTTAAACAGGAACTTGCAAAAAGAAGGGAAAGGGCTCCATCAATTTGCCTGGCAACCATGTACAGGTCTACTTGCAATAGGATCTAGTTCATGCTGTCGACGATCTCATAATCTAGTAAAGAAGTTTTTGGGCCACGCACGGTGGCCTCACGCCTGTAATTCCAGCACTTTGGGAAGTATTCAAGACCAGCCTGGGCAACATGGTGAAACCCTGTTTGTCTCTACCAAAAGAGGCCTCCTTGAACACCTGAGGTCCGGCGTTCAAGACCAGCGTGGTCAACATGGTGAGACCCTGTCTCTGCTAAAAATTAGTCAGTTGTGGTAGCACACATCTATAGTCCTAGCTATTTGGGAGGCTGAGGCAGGAGAATCACTTGAACTCTGTCTCAAAAAAAAAAAAAAAAAAAGAAGTTTTTGGGGCCGGGAGTGATGGCTCACACCTGTAATCCCAACAATTTCAGAGTGCAAAGCGGGTAGATCACTTGAGGTCAGGAGTTTTAGACCAGCCTGGCCAACATGGCAAAATCCTGTCTCTACTAAAAATACAAAAACTAGCCAGGCATGGTGGTGTGCACCTGTAGTCCCAGCTACTCGGGAGGCTGAGGCATGAGAATTGCTCGAACTCAGTAGGTGGAGGTTGCAGTGAGCCGAGATCGTGCCACTGTACTCCAGCCTGGGCAACAGAGCAAGACCCTGTATTAAAAATAATAATAATAAATAAATAAGATGCTTATGGGCCAGATGCGGTGGCTCTCACCTGTAATCCTAGCACTTTGGGAGGTTGAGGCACGCGGATTGCTTGAGCTCAGGAGTTGGAGACCAGCCTGAAAAACGTGGTGAAACCCATCTCTACAAAAATTAGAAAAGAAAATTCGCTGAGCATAATGGTGCCGTGCCTGTAGTCCCAGATACTTGTGGGGCTGAGGCAGGAGGATCACTTGAACTTGGGAGGTCGAGGCTGCAGTGAGCCGATATTGCATGCTGCACTCCAGCCTGGGTGACAAAGTGAGGCCCTGTCTAAAAAAAAAAAAAAAAAAAAGAGCCGGGCGCGG
>NW_022436991.1:15571873-15611632 GCF_009761245.1 Sapajus apella | reverse complement strand
TTTTTTGTATTTTTAGTAGAGATGGGGTTTCACCATGTTGACCAGGATGGTCTCGATCTCTTGACCTCGTGATCCACCCGCCTCGGCCTCCCAAAGTGCTGGGATTACAGGCTTGAGCCACCGCGCCCGGCCTACTTCAAATACAAAAACTAGCCAGGCGTGGTGGCACACGCCTGTAATTCCAGCTACTTGGGAGGCTGAGGCAGGAGAATTGCTTGAACCCAGGAGGTGGAGGTTGCAGTGAGCTGAGATCATGCCCTTGTACTCCAGCCTGGGCAACAAGCGTGAAACTCCATCTCAAAAAAAAAAAGAAAAAAATATATATATGTATATATATATTATATATGCAGTATGAGTGATATATGAAAAGGACAAGAGAGTGTTTTGGCAGAAGAAGGGTGGGGTAAGTGAACAACTCCTTTGGGGCATTAGGTATCTGGTGCAGGTCTCATTGAGGAGACAACTGCAAAAGATCTCGAAAGATGAGTGGGTGTCAGGCGTGGTGATGTACACCTATGGTCCCAGCTACTTAGGAGGCTGCGGCAGGAGGACTGCTGGAGCCCAGGGTTCATGGCTCTAGTGCACTATGATTGTGCCTCTGAATAGCTACTGTATTCCAGCCTGGGCAACATAGTGAGACCCCATCTCTAAAAAAAACAAACAAAAACAAGATGAGACAGAGCAAGACACTTCTCAAAAAAATAAGTTTATATTTCCACGAACTACTGCCTCCAGATTGGCAAGGAGGCAGTAGTTTGTGGAAATATAAACTTATTTTCTTGAGACAGGGTCTCACTCTGTCCCCCAGGCTAGAGTGCAGTGGGGCAGTCATGGCTCACTGCAATCTCAACCTCTCAGGCTTAAGCGATCCTCCTGCCTCAGCCTCCCGAGTAGCTGGAATTACAGTGTTTTTTTGGTGGTGGGGGGGGCTGTTTGTTTTTGTTTTTTAGAGACAGGATCTCACTCTTTTGCCCGGGATGGAGTGCAGTGGTGTGATCATGGCTCACTGCAGTCTCAACTTCCTGGGCCCACGCGGTCCTCCCACCTTAGCCTCCTGAGCTGCTGGGACTACAGGTGCATTCCACCAAATTTTTTTTTCCTTTTTTTTTGAGAGTCTCGCTCTGTCATCCAGGGTGGAGTGCAGTGGCGTGATCTCAGCTCACTGCAACCTCCACCTCCTGGGTTCAAGCGATTCTCCTGCCTCAGCCTCCTGAGTAGCTGGGATTACAGGCACGTGCAACCACACCCAGCTAATTTTTGTATTTTTAGTAGAGACAGGGTTTCACCATGTTGGTCAGGCTGGTCTTGAACTGCTGACCTCGTGATCTGCCTGCCTTGGCCTCTGAAAGTGCTGGATTACAGGCATGAGCCACGGTGCTAGGCCTCATTTTGTATTATTTGTAAAGATGATGTCTCATCATGTTGGTCAGGCTGGTCTTGAACTCCTGATCTTGTGATCCGCCTGCCTCCGACTCCCAAAATGCTGAGATGACAGGCCTGCGCCACCTCACCTGGCCTGGAGAGGCCTTTGGATCACACAGGATTCTCTCCTGCTTGTAGATTTGCTGGACAGTTCTCACCTATTTTTATGCAGGAGATACACTATCTCCTGCATAAAAATAGGTCGGAGACTTCGTCTTGTTTATCATTCTATCCCAACACACAGCACACAGTAGGTGCTGCAGTTGAGTAAGTGACTAATTATCCTCAAGAAGCTCATGTATTAGGTGCTCAGAGAGGGGTTGCTCAGAGAAGGGGATTCTAACTAACCCAGGTTGGAGGGTCAGGGAAGGCTTCTTGGAGGAAGCAGTGCTTGAGGTGTTTTGACAGGAGGTTAAAAAGGGGTGGTTAGTGGTGGAGGAGCATTCCAAGTAAGGGAAACGACATTTAAGGGGCCCAGGACTGAAACTACACAAGTGGAAGGGCTTGAGTGCCAATTAAAGTTAGGCTTTACAGACAGCATGTGGAGATCCAGTGGGGTTTTAATGAGACTGACATGGCCAGATGTAATTTTAGAAAGCAGGCCGGGCGCAATGGCTCCTGCCTGTAATCCCAGCACTTTGAGCGGCCGAGGCAGGCAGATCACCTAAGGTCAGGAGTTCGAGACCAGCCTGGCCAACATAGTGAAACCCCATCTCTACTAAAAATACAAAAATTAGCAGGGCGCGGTGGTGAGCGCCTGTAATGCCAGCTACTCAGGAGGCTGAGGCAGGAGAATCGCTTGAACCCGAGAGGCAGAGGTTGGCTGAGATTGCGCCAATGCACTCCAGCCTGGGCGACAGAGACCCTGTCTCAAAAAAGAAAAAGGAAGGAAAAGGAAGTTCACTGCAGGCCGGCTTGGAGGGCACACTGGTAGGGAAGGGAGACAGGGAAGCCAGCGAGAAGGAACTTCCAGAAGCTCCCAAAGGGCTGTGCTCAGGCCAGTGTGTGCGTTTTCATTTAAGTCCAGAAGCCAAAAAGAGCCTCAGCCCTGAACGCAGGGTTCTAGGGTTTCGAGAGCGCATCAACTTGGAAGGGGCCGGCAGAGCGCGAGGAGCCGCACTGCAGCCAGCCCTAGCCTGTTTCTAGGGAAGCCAGGCCTGTGCTTCCGATCTCGCGAGAACCTGTACTGGGACTCTTCCCACACAGCGATCGGGAGAGCTTGGGCCGGGAACTTGCGCCTCTGTGTTTCGTTGCCTTCATTGCTCAGTGAGAAGAACCGCCCTGGACTTTATTTTTAAATCCCAGTGGCTGTCAAAACACTAGGAATTGCAGACCTGCTCCTGAGGCCCCGCGGTGCGCTGGGAAATCCGGCAGGGTTTTCCAGGGCAGAAGGAGCATCCAGTTTGCCCTCCCTTTAGGCCGTGCAGCCGAATGGCTCGTTTCCCGACGCATAAAGAGGTCTCGGATGCGGGGTTTCCCAGGTCCCAGTGGGCGGCGCGCCGGCGTCCGGGTTTTCCACGCTGATTCCAGACCTGTGGACCGCCTCCCGCCCGCAGCCGTCGCCATAGCAACAGCGCCCCCCGCACGCCCCCTCCTCCTCCTCGCGGCCCTCCCTTAGCCGCGCCGCGCGGTTTTCCTTTTAAGGGTCGCGCTGGATGCTGTGGCGTAGGTGGTGCCTGCGGGCAGCCAGGCCTCAGGCTTGGGGCATCGGCTGATGGAGCTGGCGGCCGTTTTTGAACCAGACGTCGGAGCTACAAAGCCGCTGACTACGGCAAGACAACCTCTTTATTTAATGGGCTCAGAGAGCAAGAGAACCACACAAAATTTACAGTTTGAGTTTTGCCCGCAGAGACCCCTCTCCACCTTTTTCATGCCTGCGTGTACACACACAGTCCAAGCATAAGACGACAAGCCGCTTATTGGCAAGGAGACACATGGAAATGTAGCTGCCAGGCTCCGGAGCATCCTGGCTTTTCCTTACTCCAGTCCTGCCCTTCTCCCAGCCAGCTGGCCTCTGCTATCCACCAGGACTTGGGCTTGGCACCAGGCTGGATGCCGTGAGTGCACCTTCTGTCTCTGGTCTATTCTGCCAGTGTCTCTGTGTCAGGGTGGGTTGGCTCCCTCTAGGGCACAAAAATCTGGGCTCTGTCAAAGAGTGCTCCTCCATAGGGGTGGGTACTGCCTGCCACACAGCAGTATTTGCCCCCCACCCCACCTCATTTCATCACCTTAAATGCCAGAAGCCCCATCACTGCAGCTCAGGTTAAACAAACCCTGGTTCAGGTGTTTGCTTGGGAGGTGTCAGTGGTGCAGTCAGCCTCACTGCAGCCTCAAACTTCTGGACTGAAGTGATTCCCCCACCTCAGCCTCCCAAAGTGCTGGGATTACAGGTGTGTACTACTGCCCAGCAAGGGGAAAGTGTCATTTCTTAAAAGAGGAGGCAGCAGGAATTTAGGGTTGTGTCCTCAGGTGAAAGCCAGTTTATTTATTCAACAAGTATTGAATGCTTACTGTGTGCTAGGCAGTCTTCTGGAAGCCGGAGGTACAGCCTGTCCTGGCAAGGTCCTGAGCCCAGCCAGGACAGTTTCCTGAGCTTCAAGCTTACTGTCTCCAATCCCTATTTCTATCTATTCTCCTTCCTCCCCTTTCTTCCCTTCCTCCTCCCTCCCACCACCTCCCAGGCCCTTTCTTCTCTGCTAAGCAGCAGAGCCCCTCCCTTTGGTCTCCTGGGCCTCCACCCTCCCTGGACCCCATCATTCCAGTCCTGTTGGTGGCTCCTCCTTGAGGGGCCTTGCCCTACCATCCCCTATTCCAAAGGGCCTCAGGACCAGGTGCCCCCGCTGGTGTTTGATGCGGGCAGAACTGTCACCAAAACCCTTGCCACACTCTGCACACTTGTATGGCTTCTCCCCCGTGTGTGTGCGCCTGTGTTTGACCAGATCTGAGCTCCGGGGGAACTCTTTCCCACAAAAGCCACACACGTGGGGCTGGCTGGGTCCAGAAGGCTGGGCCCGGACTCGGGGTCGAGGGGCCGTGGGTGCTGGGCCAGGTGGGTTATGTGGCCGCAGGAGAGTGGATGGTGGTGGTGGCCGGGCCCGTTCACCACGGTGGGTGCGGAGGTGCTTGACTCGGGCCGAGCTGTCAGCAAAACCCTTGCCGCATTCAGGACAGAGGTAGGGTTTCTCCCCTGTGTGCACTCGATGGTGTTTCACCAGGTCAGAGCTTCGGCGGAAGCCCTTGCCACACTCAGGGCACTTGTGGGGCTTGTCGCCCGCCAGTGGTGGGGGTGGCTCCCCAGCCTGTGGGCCCCCAGGCTCCGGCTCCAAGCCAGGTAGGCCAAAAGCCTCACCTGAGTGTGAGGGGCTTCGAGGTGTCAGCGGGGGGCTAGTGCCCAGAGGAGGTGGGGGTGGGCTTGGGATCAGGGCAGGTAGGGGATAGCCTGGGAAGCTGAAGTCCTGGGGCTCCATGTGAGTGAGGCGGTGGCGAAGAAGGGTGGAGCTGAGGCTGAAGGTACGGTCACATTCTGGGCAGGCATGGGGCCTCTCGCCGCTGTGGGTGCGGAGGTGCTTGACTCGGGCAGAGCTGTCGGCAAAACCCTTGCCACACTCCGGGCAGAGGTAGGGCTTCTCGCCCGTGTGCACCCTCAGATGCTTCACCAGGTCAGAGCCCCGGGCAAACTCCTTTCCACACACATCACAGCTAAAGGGCTTGGGCCCCAAGTGACTGCGCTGGTGACTCAGGAGGCTGCAGCTGAGCACAAACCTCTTGCCGCAATCAGTGCAGATATATGGCTTGTCCTGGCTCTTCGGTCCCTGGGTAGCTGCCGTGGCTGCCCGAGATGGCTGCCGTCTGGGCACCACTGGCCGGGGGGGCTGCTCCCCCCGGTGTGTCCGCTGGTGCTTGATGCGGGCGGAACTGTCGCCAAAGCCCTTGCCACAGATGCCACACTTGTAGGGCTTCTCACCGGTGTGCGTCCGCTGGTGTTTCACCAGGTCAGAACTCTGCCGAAAGCTCTTGCCACATTCACCGCAGATAGTGGGGCGCTCACCAGCAGGGATCCGGGACCGAGGAATCTTTGGGGGACCCTGGGCTGGTGGCCGGGCTCTATAGGGCTTCTCCCCACTATGAGTCCGCTGGTGTTTGATCCGGGCAGAGCTATCCCCAAAGCCCTTGCCGCAGACCCCACACTTGTAGGGTTTCTCCCCCGTGTGGGTCCGCTGGTGTTTCACCAGATCTGACATCTGCCTGAAGCTCTTGCCACACTCACCACACACAGCGGCCCGATCACTACTAGCCTGGCCCCAGCGTGGTTCACCCAGGAGCCGGGGGCCTCTGTCCCGAGGCTGAGGCTTTCCTAGACCCTCTCCCTGGACCCATAAGTCATCCCAGGTCTGGATGCCTTCGGGTTTGAGAGAGGCATTTCCTACTTCATGACCTGGGGCCATATCTTCTTCTTCCTTGAACCCCAAGTCATCTTCTTGTGCTGTATGTTCAAACTCATTCTGCTGAGATATCTCCACATTCTCACTCCCTAGACCTGAGGAAAGAAAAGGAAGTTGTATGCTGGGATGGTGGCTCAGTCCTTATCTTTGACAGCAAACTCTCCGGGGAAGACTTCTTTGACAATCTGTGGTGGCAGTAACCCCAATCTCTCTCCTCTCAACTTCTGCTGCACTTACTGTCTCTTTTTACTGAGCTCTTAATGTATGCCATTCGCTGAACTGAGCATTACTCTAACACTATGACTATCCGCATTTTGCAAGCACGGCAATCGACTCAAAGAATTTAAGTCACTTTGCTGGAGGTTAGAAAGGTTATAAAGTAGCAAAGCCAGGCCAGCAAGGTGGCTCATGCCTGTAATTCCAGCACTTTGGGAGTCCAAGGTGGGTGGATCCCTTGAGCCCAGTAGTTGAAGACCAGCCTGAGCAATCCCAGCTACTGGGAGGCTGAGGTGGAAGGATCACCTGAGCCCCAGAGGTAGAGGCTGCAGTGAGCTGTGATTGTGCCACTCTAGCCTGGGTCACAGAGTGAGACCCTGTCTCAAAAAAAAAAAAAAAAAAAAGAAAGAAAAGAAAAAAGAGAAAGTAACAAAGCCAGGTGTCTAACTCAAGTCTGTCTGATATTCAAGCCCATGTTAATCCCTATATTATATTGTCTATTTGGAAATCTTGGTATTTGCTGTTATTATTGTATCTTATTATATTAGCCCATTTGGTAATTTCTTACATCAGTTATCCTGTGTGTACCTGAGAGGACCCAGTCACACATCCCTTCCTCAAGAAGCTTAGGGTGGTAGGAGAGATAAGATAAAGTATCAATGGTTATAATTGTGGGTTCAGAATAACTATGTTGCCACAAGAGCGATAGGAGATAAGGAAATAGGAACCGGCATCAGGGCAGAGCGAAGAGAAAATAATGGAGTGGAATGGAAGATAAGGCGTGAAAGCATGTTGGGACTAGCCTGAGCACGCAAGGTTTGGATTGGACACTAGCTAAGGCTTTTAATTAGGAGACAGGGGGACGTTAGGGATAGCCCTACAAAGGCCAGGCTCAGAAGAGGCATAGGATTAGATCTGGACTTAGATCAATCTGGAGGCAGAACGCATCAGTAGAGAGAAAAGGGCAGAGAGGAGGCTACTGCAATTGCCAGGATGAAACCGAATGAAGTCTGAAGTAGGGCAGAGGCAGTGGGGACAGGGAACGCCGTGGGGGAGGGGACGGAGTCCGTGAGGAGCCCCTTGCCGCCTGGCGCACAGTAGGTGCTCGGAAAGCTCGGCTCCCTCCCTAGGGGTTTGCTCCCCTCCCCCCATCTCCCCGAAGGTACAGCTCACGTCCGATCTTCCTGGGTCTCGGCCGGCCACAGCCCAGCATCGGAGTCCCCAACAGCCGTTACCTGTCCGTGGCGGCGCACGGCCGAGGCCCTCACCTGTGCGGGCACCTCTCAGCGGCTCCCTCTCCTCCCGGCCGTGGAGATCCGGGCCCCAGGGCTCTACCGCGCGCTCCATCGCCGGCACGCCGCCCTGAGCAAGGGGATAGACAGCATCCCGCAGTCACACAGCCATGTGTGGCCCGCGGCGCCCGGCCGCTGCCCTCTGCGGGCCGGCGCGGGCACCGGGCGGCGTCGGGTCTCAGATCCGGGCGCGGCTCCGGGTGCCCCCCGCTCGCGCAGCCGGCCGCCCCTGCACCTGCTGCTCCTCCCCGCGCGCAGCCGCCGCTCTCACCTTGCCGGCCGCCTCCGGCTCCGCCACCCCGGCGCCCTCCGCAGCTCCTCAGCGGGGTGCGGGCGCCCGAGCCGCCGGCGGCTCCGGGATGCGGGCTCCGCGCCAAGCCGGGAGGGGGCTCGGACCGGGGCGTCCTGGGGGCGGCCGCCGGGGGCGGGGACGGGAAGCGGAAGCGCGGGGCCGCACGGAGCCGCTCTAGGACCTTGGAGGAGCTGCGCGCCTGTGGGGATAGCCCGCGTCGGCTGGTGCTCGGTGGCCGGCTGGCGGCAGCGTGCGGTCCAGGGGCTACTCTAAGCCGAGGCCGGCGGCCCGAACTCGGTGGTATTAACCGTGTGCTTCCTGGGCTGCAGCTGGGTGATGAGGCCCGAGGCTCTTCTTAATTGTGGCTGTGTGTCTGTGGCCACCCGCGCCGACCTCCCGGGCTGGCCGACAGCGCCAGCCACCCCGGCCTGGGAGAGACAAAGAAAGAGTGATCCAAAGACGGACCCAGGGAAAGGGGTGGGGGAGAGACCAAGGCAGACAAAGGGCTGCGGAGACCCCAGACGGGGCGGGGCGGGGCGCCGAGACTGGGGAAACAAAGCGGGGCTGGTCCGAGAGGCCGAGGGCCCGGGGTGGGTGTGGAATGGGGGCTGGGCTGGGGATATCGAGGCAGAAGCAAAGGCTAGAGGCGGACGCCAGGTAAATGCTGCTGGGGAGATGGCCTCAGACTGGGGGCCCAGAACAGAGACCCTGAGCCAGAGACTCACATCAGAGCCCTGAATCACAGAGGACGCTAGGGCAGAGAGACCGAGGGACAGCGACTGACCAAAAACACGGCCAGCCAAAGATTGGCCGCTACAGACAAAGAGGTATCGAAACAGATAAGAGATAAAGTCATTGAAGCAGAGTCGGAGGAGCAGTAAGAAGAGGCTGGGAGCCTGGAGAGAAACAGGCCCAGGAACAGTGGAACAAAAGACGGCAGTCAGCGAAACAGGCAGAGACAAAGAGACAGAGACACAAAGAATGAGGCGGCCGGAAAGACTCTGGACAGGTCGACAGCCCTACAAAGGCCAGACTCAGGAAGAGGCTGAAGAAGAAGCCCTGTTCCCTTCCTGGTGGGGCCTGGTTGGAGCTGTGTTCCTAGGTTCACAGGCCCCAAGAGCAAGATCCCAGTATCTGCACTCTGGAAGGGCTTGGTTTTGGGGTGGAGCGTCTGAAGGTGTCTTCAGCCCCTCTGCCAATGATGGTGGGGGTAACTGTGGTTTGTGTATTAATTCACACTTATTAGCATTTTAGTGCTAAGCCAAGAGTTGGGGATAAAGAGTTGAAACACCTGCAAGATTTGCCCTTGGAGAGCTCCTAGTTTAAAGGAGCAAGTACACAAATCACTGAAATTAGAGAATTTAGCCAGACCTGTTGGCCTGCCTCTGTAATCCCAACTAGGAGGATTCCCCGAACCTGGAAGTCCAAGGATGCAGCTAGCCGTGATCATACCACTGTACTCCATCCTGGGCAAACTGGGCTGGGCCCAGTGGCTCATGCCTGTAATCCCAGAACTTTGGGAGGCCAAGGCGAGAGGATCACTTGACAGTAGTTTGAAACCAGCCTGGGCAAAAAAGTGAGACCTTGTCTCTACAAAAAACCAAAAAATTAGGCCGGACGCGGTGGCTCACGCCTGTAATCCCAGCACTTTGGGAGGCCGAGGCGGGTGGATCACTAGGTCAAGAGATCAAGACCATCCTGGTCAACATGGTGAAACCCCGTCTCTACTAAAAATACAAAAATTAGCTGGGCATGGTGGTGCATGCCTGTAATCCCAGCTACTCAGGAGGCTGAGGCAGGAGAATTGCCTGAACCCAGGAGGCGGAGGTTGCGGTGAGCCGAGATGGCGCCATTGCACTCCAGCCTGGGTAACAAAGGCGAAACTCCTCCTCAAAAAAAAAAAAAAAAAAAAAAAAACCAAAAAATTAGCTGCACATCATGGCACATGTCTGTGGTCCTGGCTACACTGGAGATTGAGGCAGGAGGATGACCTGAGCCCAGGAGGTTGAGGCTGCATTGAACCCCGTTTGTGATACTGCACTCCAGCCTGGGCAACAGAGCGAGACCCCATCTAAAAAAAAAGAGACTGTTAAGGGTATTTTTAAAAAAAAGAGACTGTTAAGGATATTAAAGAGCCACTGGGCTTGGCCAGGCACAGTGGTTTATGCCTGTAATCTCGGCACTTTGGGAGGCTGAGGCAGGCAAATCACCTGAGGTCAGGAGTTTGAGACCAGCCAGGCCAACATGGCAAAACCCTATCTCGACTAAAAATACAAAAATTAGCCGAGCGTGGTGACACGGGCCTATAATCCCAGCTACTCAGGAGGCTGAGGCAGGAAAATCGCTTAAACCCAGGAGATGGAGGTTACAAAGAGCCGAAATCGTGCCACTGCACTGCAGCCTGGGTGACAGAGACTTCGTCTCAAAAAAAAAAAAAAGTTATATTGACTAATTCAAGATAGTATGGGAGAACAGGAAGGGTTCTGCTTTGTAGGAATAAGTTTCTGTGTGCCTGGCATGCATGGATGATAACAGTGACAGAAACAGGGACCACAAATCAACAACTACTGATCACTAGCTAATATCTAGACATCGTCCTGGGCCCTGGAAAGACAAAGAAACTCCTCAGGGAGCTCTTGGCCCAATAGGATATGGAGTTGTACAGATGGTGTGACAGGTTCTATATTGACTGTATGAACAAAATGTTATAGGAATGTAGTGCAGAGAGAGATACCTTCTGTAGAGTTCAGTGGCTGCAGATACTGTCTTTATAAAACCATTCATGCAGTTTGGTTCTTGGCCTTGTCACTCAACTGCTATTTCACTTTAGGGAAGTTACTTAAGCTTCTGTTTCCCAAACTGTAAAATAGGGATGATAACAGCTAATTTGAATGGTTGAGGATGAATATGTGTAAAGCACTTAGCAAAAAAGTATCAGCTATTACTCTAATTGGTTTGATTTCAGCAAAGTTCAGAGTCTGCCTGGAGTGGGGGCTGGATGAACAACTCCAGGCAGAGGGAATGAAATGAACAATGGGCCACACACTAATTGAAAACCTAATATGGGCCAGGCATGTTGGCTCATGCCTGTAATCCCAACACTTTGGGAGGGTGAGGTGGACAGGTCTCTTGAGTCTAGGAGTTTGAGACCAGCTTGGCCAACATGGTGGAACCCTATCTCTACAAAAGATATAGAAAAGTTAGCTGGGAGTGGTGGCTCACACCTGTAGTCCCAGCTACTCGGGAGGCTCAGGTGACAGGATCGCTTGAGCCTGGGAGGTAAAAGTTTCGGGGAGCTGAGATCATGCCACTGCACTCCAGCCTGGGTGACAGAGCAAGATCCTATCAAAAAAAGAAAGAAAGAAAGAAAAGAAAACCTAAGGCCAGGCTCAATGGCTCACGCCTGTAATCCCAGCACTTTGGGAGGCCAAGGCGGGTGGATCACGAGGTCAAGAGATCGAGACCATCCTGGTCAACATGGTGAAACCCCGTCTCTACTAAAAATATAAAACATTAGCTGGGCATGGTGGCGCGTGCCTGTAATCCCAGCTACTCGGGAGGTTGAGGCAGGAGAATTGCCTGAACCCAGGAGGCGGAGGGTGCAGTAATCCCAGCTACTGGTGCGGTAATCCCAGCTACTCGGGAGGTTGAGGCAAGAGAATTGCCTGAACCCAGGAGGCGGAGGGTGTGGTGAGCCGAGATCGCGCCATTGCACTCCAGCCTGGGTAACAAGAGGGAAACTCCATCTCAAGAAAAAAAAAAAAATTAGCTAGGTGTGGTGGCACACACCTGTAATCCCAGCTACCCTGGAGGCTGAGGCAGGAGAATCGCTTGAACGCAGGAGCCAGAGGTTGCAGTCAGCCAAGATCACAGTACTGCACTCCAGCCCGGGCAACAGAACGAAATTCTGTCTCAAAAAAAAAAAAAGGGCCGGGCGCGGTGGCTCAAGCCTGTAATCGCAGCACTTTGGGAGGCCGAGGCGGGTGGATCACGAGGTCAGGAGATCAAGACCATCCTGGTCAACATGGTGAAACCCCGTCTCTACTAAAAATACAAAAAATTAGCTGGGCATGGTGATGCGTGCCTGTAATCCCAGCTACTCAGGAGGCTGAGGCAGGAGAATTGCCTGAACCCAGGAGGCAGAGGTTGCGGTGAGCCGAGATCGCGCCATTGCACTCCAGTGTGGGTAACAAGAGCGAAACTCCGTCTCAAAAAAAAAAAAAAAAAAAAAAAGGAGAAGAAAACCTAATGTGTGCTAGAAGCTTGAGATCCAAAAATGACTATGGATTATGACCTATTCTCAGAGAGGAAAATAGAGAATAGTTCCGTTTTTGGTTTTTTTTTGAGATGGAGTTTTGCTCTTGTTGCCCAGGCTGGAGTGCAATGGCATGATCTCAGCTTACTGAAACCACCATCTCCTGGGTTCAAGTGATTTCTCCTGCCTCAACTTCCCAAGTAGCTGGGATTACAGGCATGCCCCTCCATGCCCAGATAATTTTGTATTTTTAGTAGAGACAGGGTTTTGCCATGTCGGTCAGGCTGGTCTCAAACTCCCGACCTCAGGTTATCCGTCTGCCTCAACCTCCCAGAGTGCTGGGATTACAGGTGTGAGCCACCTCGCCTGGCCTGAATTGTTCTGTTTTAAAGTTCTATGAGTTTACATAATAGGAAAGCAGTGAAAGATAAAGACAGAGTGTAAAGTTTATTCAGCCAGGTGTGGTGGCTCACGCCTGCAATCCCAGCACTTTGGGAGGCCAAGACAGGCGGATCATGAGGTCAGGAGATAGAGACCATCCTGGCGAACACGCTGCAACCCCATCTGTACTAAAAATGTAAAAAATTAGTAGGGCATGGTGGCACGTGCCTGTAGTCCCAGGTACTCAGAGGGGCTGAGGCAGGAGAATCGCTTGAATCTGGGAGGCAGATGTTGCAGTGAATCAAGATCACGACACTGCACTCCAGCCTGGCGACAGAACAAGACTCTGACTCAAAAAAAAAAAAAAAAAAAAAAAAGAATGTCTATTCATTTGTTCCACAAACATTTCCTGGGTATCCATCAGGTACCAGGTACTTGTGCTGGGAAATAGAAGAGAGTATGAATGGTCAGCCTGCCCACTGTACTTACTTGCAGAGCTACCTAACTGACTTTCAGAGGACAAAGCCTAGAGTTATTAGATCTGAACTTGAATTCATGTCCAAAGATATAGAAGTCCCTTCAGGGATGCAAGGGGGAGGGGCAGAGGTAACTATGAAAACATAATGGCAAGATGAAGAATAACTAATCCAGCCTGGGCATAGTGGCTCATGCCTGGAATCCCAGTGCTTTGGGAGGCTGAGGTGGGAGAATCACTTGAGGTCAGGATTTCGGGACCAGCCTGGCCAACATAGTGAGACCACATCTCCAAAAAAAAAAAAAAAAATAGAGTCAGCCAGGGATGGTGGTGCAAACATGTAGTCCCAGCTACTTGGGAGGCAGAAGTGAGCCCAGTTCAAAGCTACTGTGAGCTATGTTCGCACCACTGCATTCCAGCCTGGGCAACAGAACAAAACCTCGTCTCTTAAAAAAAAAAGAACGAATCCAAATTATTAAATAATTAAATAGGAATAGAGTTGTCCAGCACACACTGCCCTATATGAAACTCAGGGTACAGCCTTCCTTTGTCGAAGCAAACAAGCCGCAAGTATCATGTGAATGACTGGCCATGATTAGTTGGTATGGTGTCACTGTTAATTCATATAAATGCATTTAACACAATGACCAAGCAAGAGCCTTTTGTTGAAGGGCAATTGGTTTGTTGTTGTTGTTGTTTATTTTTTTTCTACCTTTTTTTTTTAGAGACGGGGTCTCCCTATATTGACCAGGCTGGAGTGCAGTGGCTTTTCACAGGCACAATCCAACTACTGATCAGCACGGGAATTTTGACCTTCTCCGTTTCCGACTTGGGCCGGTTCACCCCTCCTTAGGCAACCCGGTGGTTCCCCGATCCCAAGAGGTCACCATATTGATGCCGAACTTAGTGTGGACACCTGATCCGCATAGTGAACTACAGGCCAGAATTCTTGGGCTCAAGTGATCCTCCAGCCTCAGCCTCCCGATTAGCTGGGACTACAGACACGCACCACTGCACCTGGCTTATTTTTATTTTTCTTTTGAGACGGAGTCTCACTCTGCTGCCCAGGCTGGAGTGCAGTGGTCCGATCTCGGCTCACTTTACCTCCGCCTCCCGAATTCAAGTGATTCTCCTGCCTCGGCCTCCCACGTAGCTGGGATTACAGGTGTACACCACCACACCTGGCTAATTTTAGTATTTTTCTTTTTAGTAGAGATAGGGTTTCACCATGTTGGCTAGAGTGGTCTTGAACTCCTGACCTCAGGTGATCCACTGATCCACTGGATTATGTGATCTGCTGGGATTACAGTTGTGAGCCACTGCCCCCAGCCACATTTTATAATTTTTCTATGAGGGCATGTGTTGGTTGTATAATAAATAGATAAATTATTTATTTCTTTTTTAGACAGGATCTCGCTGTGCCATCCATGCTAAGGTGCAGTGATGCCACAATGACTCACTGCAGCTTCAAACTCCTGGGCTCAAGTGATCCTCCTGCCTCAGCCTCCCAACTATCTGGGACAACAGGTATGTGTCATGATGCCCAGATGATTTTTTTTTTTTTTGTAGAAAGAGTCTCACTGTGTTGCTGTCTGGTCTAAAACTCCAGGCCTCAAGTGATCCTCCCACCTTGGCCTCCCAAAGTGCAGAGATTACAGACAGGAACCACTGCCAGGCCTACATGTTATTATCTTTTTTATTTTTTTATAGAAATGGGGTCTTACTGTGTTGACCAGGCTGGTCTTGTTCTCCTGGCCTCAAGCAATCCTCCCACAGCACTGGGATTACAGGCGTGAGCCACCATGCCCAGCCTTTTTTTCTTGAAACATGTTATTCTTTCAAAGGCTTTTGAACAATTCAGAGAACAGTTGATCAGGGTCCGAACCCAAAGTGGGTTAATGTCACAGAGGTGTGAAGAAAAGGGGACCAATTTGTCTAATGGATAGGCGGGACTTGGAAACACTTGTGGGAAGGAGGGTTGGAGCAGTTCAGAATTTTAACTAAGGCCATAGAGATGCTCAGCCTGGGGAGAGATGCAGGAGGAAGGCAGTCGTGGAGTGCTCAGGGGTACCATGATCCCTGTCCTTTGCTTATTTTATTTTATTTATTTATTTTTGAGATGGAGTTTCACTCTTTTACTCAGGCTGGAGTTCAGTAGTGCAATCTCAGCTCACTGCAACCTCCGCCTCCTGTATTCAAGCAATTCTCCTGCCTCAGCCTCCAGAGTAGTTGGGATTACAAGCACGCCCCACCACACCCAGCTAATTTTTGTATTTTTAGTAGAGATGGGGTTTCACCGTGTTGGCCAGGCAGGTCTCAAACTCCTGACCTCAAGTGATCTTCCCACCTCGGCCTCCCAAAGTGCTGGGATTACAGGTGTGAGCCACCTCACCTGGCCTCCCTTTTTTCTTTTTCTTTCTTTTGTTTTTGAGATGGAGTTTCGCTCTTGTTGCCCAGGCTGGAGTGCAATGGTGCAATTTCAGCTCACTGCAACCTCCGCCTCCAGGATTCAAGTGATTCTTGTCTCAGCCTCCCGAGTAGTTGAGATTACAGACACCTGCTACCACGCCCAGCTAATTGTTGGCATTTTTAGTAGAGACGGGGTTTCACCACGTTGGCCAGGCTGGTCTCAAACTCCTGACCTCAGGTGATCCACATGCCTCAGCCTCCCAAAATGCTGGGATTACAGGCATGAGCTACTGCATCAAGCATTTTTTGAGTTTTGAGATGCAATTTCAGTCTTGTTGCCTAGGCTGGAGTGCAATGGCACGATCTCTGTTCACTGCAACCTCCGCCTCCTGGGTTCAAGGGACTACAGGCACATGCCACCACACCCGACTAATTTTTGCATTTTTAGTATAGATGGGGTTTCATCATCTTGGCCAGGCTAGTCTCAGACTCCTGACCTCAGGTGATCTGCCTGCTTTGGCCTCCCAAAATGCTGGGATTACAGGCATGAGCCACCATGCCAAGCCCCCTTTGCTTATGTCTAAGTAGTCTGCTCCCTGCACTTTTAGCACAAGTGCTGTGTGTTACACTTGCTTGTGGCTGTCTCTCTCCTGAGAGGGTCACTTGATTCACTGTGTCCAGATTCTTAACAGTCCCTAGATCTGAGCTGTGGCATCACCACGCTCCTCAGGTCATGTGATGGTATTAAGTAGCACATGTATGAGCTCATCTCCTATGCTACGTGCTGTACTAAGAGCTTTATGTACATTAACCCATATAGAGGTAGATTTTTTTTTTTAATAGAGACGGTTTTACTATCTTGGCCAGGCTGGTCTTGAACCCCTGGCCTCGTGATCCACCCTCCTCGGCCTCCCAAAGTGCTGGGATTACAGGCCTGAGCCATCGTGCCCGGCCCCTATGAGGTAGATTTAAAAAAACATTTTTTTTTTTGAGATGGAGTCTCACTCTGTGGCCCAGGCTGGAGGGCAGTGGTACAATCTTGTCTCACTGCCACTTCCACTTCAAGCAATTCTCCTGCCTCAGTCTCCCAAGTAGCTGGGATTACAGGCACACCACTGCACCTGGCTGATTTTTGTATTTTTAGTAGAGACAGGGTTTCACCATGTTGGCCAGGCTGTTCTTGAACTCCGATCTCCAGTGATCCACCCGCCTCGGCCTCCCAAAGTGCTGGGATTATAGGCGTGAGCCACTGCACCTGTTCTGAGGTAGATTTGTTTGTCTGAGACAGGGTCTTGCTCTGTTGCCCAGGCCAGAGTGCAGCAGCACAATCTCGGCTCACTGCAACCTCCGCCTCCTGGGTTCAAGCAGTTCTCCTGCCTCAGACTCTCAAGTAGCTAAGATTACAGGCATGTGCCACCATGCCTGGCTAATTTTTGTATTTTTAGTAGAGACAGGGTCTCCCCATGTTGGTCAGGCTGGTCTTGAACTCCTGGCCTCAAGTGATCCGCCCGCCTCAGTCTCCAAAAGTGTTGGGATTTCAGGCATGAGCCACTGCACCCAGCCAGTCGCAGGGGATTTAAAGAAGGGACAATGACCCTGCCTAGAGTAGGTGGGGAGATTGCATAGAGGCAGAGCCCTTTGAATGAAACACTTGAAGGATGAGTAAGAGTTCACCTGATTTAGAAACAGGAAAAGCTCAATGAGTAGACAGCCAAGGATGTTTGGATGAATGAGAGATGGGTTGATGAGGCCAGCTGAGGGAGGCTTTGGTGTTCAGGCCAGAATTCAGACTTGACTCAGTCACTGGGGCGTTCCTGAAGGATTCTGAGCAGCAGAGTTCCTTGGCCGGGATTCTGAAGGAAAATCTCTCCAGCAGCGATGTTCAAAGATGTGGTAGAGGCCGGGCGCGGTGGCTCAAGCCTGTAATCCCAGCACTTTGGGAGGCTGAGGCGGGTGGATCACGAGGTCAAGAGATCGAGACCATCCTGGTCAACATGGTGAAACCCCGTCTCTACTGAAACTACAAAAAATTAGCTGGGCATGGTGGTGCGTGCCTGTAATCCCAGCTACTCAGGAAGCTGAGGCAGGAGAATTGCCTGGACCCAGGAGGCGGAGGTTGCGGTGAGCCGAGATGGCGCCATTGCACTCCAGCCTGGGTAACAAGAGTGAAACTCCGTCTCAAAAAAAAAAAAAAAAAAAAAGATGTGGTAGAGTCCTCTGATGAATCCATTCCCTGAGCTGGAAAATGGATGGCCTCACCCACCCCCAATCTCATCGTGGCTTCTGGTCCACTTAAACCATGAGAACATTTTTTTTTCTTTTTTTGAAACAGGGTCTTGCTGTGCTGCCCAGACTGGTGTGTAGTGGTGCGATCACAGCTCACTGCAGCCTTAATCTTCTGGGCTCATGCAATCCTCCCACCTCAGCCTCCCTAGTAGCTGGGACTACAGGGTTACATCATCATACCTGGCTAATTTTTTTTTTTTTTTGAGATGGAGTTTCACTCTTGTTGCCCAGGCTGGAGTGCAATGGTGCGATCTTGGCTCACCACAACCTCCGCCTCCTGGGTTCAAGGGATTTTCCTGCTTCTGCCTCCAGAGTAGCTGGGATTACAGGCATGCACCACCACATCCAGCTAATTTTGTATTTTCAGTAGAGATGGGGTTTCTCCATGTTGATCAGGCTGTCTTGAACTCCTGAACTCTCGACCTCAAGTTATCCACCCACCTTGGCCTCCCAAAATTCTGCGATTACAGGAGTGAGCCACCACACCCGGCATGCCTGGCTAATTTTTTAAATTTTTTGTAGAGATGGTTGGGGGGCGTGTCCCTCTGTTGCTCAGGCTAGTCTGAGCTCCTTGGCTCAAGCAGTCCTCCCACCTCTGCCTCCTAAAGTGCTGAGATGACAGGCGTGAGCCACCTTGCCCGGCCTGGGAACCGTTTTTTAACCAGCTCATCCAAACCTTCATCTCACCGGCACGGTGGCTCAGGCCTGTCATCCCAGCCCTTTGGGAGGCTGAGGCGGGCAGATCACTTGAGGTCAGGAGTTCCAGACCAGCCTGGCCAACATGGCAAAACCCCGTCTCTACTAAAAATACAATTCGCCGGATGTAGTGCTGAGTACCTGTAATCCCAGCAACTCAGGAGGCTGAGGCAGGAGAAGCACTTGAACCCGGGAGGCGGAGGTTGCAGTGAGCCAAGATCACACCACTGCACTCCAGCCTGGGCAACAGAGTGAGACTCCATCTCAAAAAAAAAAAAAACCTCCTTCATCTCACCTGCTAACAAAGGCAGTGTGCTTTCTTCCTGTCTGCACATACCCCATGTCTCATCACCATGAGGGGCTGCAGTGGGACTTGGAATCCAGATGTTTGAAGAATGGAGGGGTTGAAGGTGCATGGAGGGATGAAGGGACAAGGGGTCCAGGAGGTGGTAACCCCAGGTTTCTTGGCCTTGGCCTTCCCTACCTCTCTGAGACTGAGCCAGCTTGAGCATCTCAGCTGCCTCTTCTGCCCGCCCCCTTGTTAGCCGCAGTCAACTTCCTGCCCCACCATAGGAAGTGGGGCAAGACGGCAGGTGCAGTGACGGCTGGCGGAGCCATGGTGAGTCCTTAAGCCCAGAAACCTGGGCATCTTGGCCCCCACTCCCCTATGCCCAGGGTCACAGACCCTGCTGACTCTTCCTACCCCAAGAGCTCAAGTGATCTTGGGGGACTCTGCCTGCCATTGCCAACAGCTTCATATTTTCTACCCCCATCCACAGGACAAGGAGTACGTGGGTTTTGCTGCCCTCCCCAACCAGCTGCACCGCAAGTCTGTCAAGAAGGGGTTTGACTTCACACTCATGGTGGCAGGTCTGGGGGTCTTGAACTGTGGAGGGGATGTCCTTAAGGAGACCCTGACTGTCCTCTCCCCTGACCAATTGGGCCTGTTCTGTCCACAGGAGAATCAGGCCTAGGGAAATCTACCCTCATCAACAGCCTGTTCCTCACCAACCTCTATGAGGATCGCCAGGTGCCAGAGGCTAGTGGTAAGACCCTCACTACCCTCTCCAGGCAGTAGCCTCTGTCCCCATCCCCTGTCCCTGGGTTACATCCTAGTCTTTTCCATCTGGGGACTCGGGTAACTGACTTTTTTTCTGAGACCTTCCTCCCCTGGAAAATGGGCGCAGGCAACTGTGAAATTGACAAAGGAAATTGATCCTGCCTCAGAGCCTCCCTGGATCCCTGACCTGTCTCCCATCCCAAAGCTCGCTTGTCACAGACTCTGACCATTGAGCGCCGGGGTGTGGAGATCGAGGAGAGGGGTGTGAAGGTGAAGCTGACCCTGGTGGACACACCTGGCTTTGGGGACTCGGTGGACTGCTCTGACTGGTGAGGAGGGGAGGGGACAGAGGCTCAGCCTTTCACAGTGGTGACTCCCTGGAGACCAAGGGGTCAGTTATAGGGCTGGCTTGTTCTGGTTCCCTATCCCAAAAGGTGGTATCTGTTTTGGAGGGCCACTGGGTCCCTGTGCTTCTTGAGGACTCACATAGGCCCCACCAGTTCCCTTTAATGTCTTTGGATGAAGCCAAACAAATGATGTTTTACTCTCACAGTCCTGGCTAGCCTCACCCCCTGCCCTCTGGCCTTTGATCTCTGACTTCACATCCTCTCCCAACACCCAGCTGGCTTCCTGTGGTGAAATTCATCGAGGAGCAATTTGAGCAGTACCTTAGGGATGAGAGTGGCCTGAACAGGAAGAACATCCAGGACTCCCGAGTCCACTGCTGCCTCTACTTCATCTCACCCTTCGGCCGGGGGTCTGGTGGGGGAATCCTGGGGGCTGGGGCATTTAGGGAGGGCTTGGGGCTGGGGGCCTTTGTGCCCTGAGGCTGGGCACTGACCAATCCCTGGGTGCAGGCTCCGGCCCCTAGATGTGGCCTTCCTCCGGGCAGTACATGAGAAAGTCAACATCATCCCAGTCATTGGCAAAGCGGATGCCCTGCTGCCCCAGGAAACCCAAGCCCTCAAGCAGAAGGTGTGAGTAATGACCTCTGACCTTTAACCCCAAATGAGGCCAAAAGTCACCACCAAACATAACTTGATTTCAGCTTAGACGTCTTTGATCTTGGAGTGGCCTTTTTGGAGCATGGTGTGTCAGGCTAGACTGTAGACGCTTCTGAGGAAGGCAGATGGTAAGCTGCCAGTGTAGCCATGTCTCCAAAGGCTCAAAATAGGCGAGACATGCAGCCTCTGGGCTAGATGCTTGGCTAAGGCCTATTTGAGGGCAGGAGCATAGACACGAGGACATAGTGACTTCCCTCTGGCCCCTACCTTGTGTCTTCAGCACACTTTCCTACAGTTTCTGCTTATGTCTCTCTTGGCCTCTGTCTTTTTTGTTTGTTTTTTGGAGATAGAGTCTCACTTTGTGGCTCAGGCTGGAGTACGGTGGCATACCACTGCAGCTTCAAACTTGTAGGCTCAAGTGATCCTTCTGCCTCAGCCTCTTTGAGTAGCAGGGATTACAGATTTGCGCCACCATGCCTGGCTAACTTAAAAAATATTTTTTTGGCTGGGCATGGTGGCACACACCTGTAATCTCGGCACTTTGAAAGGCTGAGGTTGGAGGATTGCTTGAGCTGAAAAGTTCAAGATCAGCCTGGGCAACATGGCAGAACCCCATTTCTACAAAAAGTACAAAAATTAGTCAGGTGTGGTGATGTGCACCTGTAGTCCCAGCCACTCGGGAGGCTGAGATGGGAGGATCACTTGAGCCTGGGAGATTGAGGCTGCAATGAACCAAGTTGGAGCCACTACACTCCAGCCTGGGTGAGAGTGAAACCTTGTTTCAAAAAATATACTTTTTTTTTTTTTTTTTTTTGGAGACGGAGTTTCACTCTTGTTACCCAGGCTGGACTGCAATGGCGTGATCTCGGCTCACCGCAACCTCCGCCTCCCGGGTTCAGGCAATTCTCCTGCCCCAGCCTCCTGAGTTGCTGGGATTACAGGCATGCGCCACCATGCCCAGCTAATTTTTTTTTTTTTTTTGTATTTAGATGGGATCTAGCTATATTTCCCAGGCTTCTGATCTCTTAATGTCTGCCCCATCTTAGAATCTTGTTTCTCACCGTCTCTCTGAGGTTTTTATTTTGGCCTTCCTGTACGTCCATCTCCCCATCTGTGTCTTTTATGTCTTTCTCTCTATCTCTGACCACCCAGTATCTCTGTGTCTCACTGTCTCTGGCCATGCAATGTTTGTCATTGTGGCCTGTTTCACACTGTCTCTGTATGTTTCCCGAGATCCGGGATCAGCTGAAGGAGGAGGAGATCCACATCTACCAGTTCCCTGAATGTGACTCTGACGAAGATGAAGACTTCAAGAGGCAGGATGCGGAGATGAAGGTGTGGGAGACAAAGAAGGAAGGGGGTACGGGGTGTGGTGGCTCACGCCTGTAATCCTGGCACTCTGGAGGCTGAGGCGGGCAGATCCTTTGAGGTCAGGAGTTCTAGACCAGCCTGGGCAACATGTTGAGACTTCTGCCTCTACTAAAAATACAGATATTATCGCGGCATAATGGCGGGTGCCTATAATTCCAGCTATTCGGGAGGCTGAGGCAGGAGAATCACTTGAACACTCCAGCCTGGGCAATGGATCAAGACCCTGTCTCAAAAAAAAGAAAAGAAAAGAAAAAGTAAAAAAAAAAAAAAAAAAAAGAGGAAGGGGTGAGAAGCAGAGGAGGCGGGTGTGGAGGTTGAAGCTGGGAAAGAGTTTCTGCCATGTGGGCCAGGAGTGACCCCTGCCCCCTGCCCTCTAGGAAAGCATCCCTTTTGCAGTTGTGGGTTCCTGCGAGGTGGTGAGGGATGGCAGGAACCGACCAGTGAGGGGACGCCGATACTCTTGGGGGACCGTGGAGGGTGAGTGAGGACAAGCAGGGGTCCTGTGGCAGGAGGGAGCTCGGGGCTTCTGGGTCAGCCGCACTCAACATGTGAGGTTGGGGTGGATCCTAGGAGGAAAGGGGGGTCGTTGGGCTGCAGATTGTGGACCCTCCGATAGAGTGGCAGAAGGACCTCCTTGTAGACCCGACCCTGCGGGTGGGTTGGACTTGAAACTCCCTGATGTTCACTGCTCCGCCGCCCCCTTCCCCCCTCCAACCTCCCAGTGGAGAACCCACATCACTGCGATTTCCTGAACCTGCGACGAATGCTGGTGCAGACACACCTGCAGGACCTGAAAGAGGTGACGCACGATCTGCTTTACGAGGGCTACCGGGCCCGTTGCCTACAGAGCCTGGCCCGGCCTGGGGCTCGCGATCGAGCCAGCCGCAGGTGAGAGCCGGGGCCGACAGTCGGAGCCTCCAAGGTCCCGCCTCACCCATGACCCGGTCCTCACCACCCGTGACCCCGCCTGCACCACTCAGACCTCTCACTCTCCACCCCCTTTGCCTTCGGCCCTAACCTCAGGGACCTGGCTCCGCATCCTAGACCCCAACCTCGCCCCAGGCCCTGCCTCCTGGGTCTCACTCATAACCTCAGGCCCGGTTCCTGATTCCTGTCCCCTTCCCACTGCCCCGCAGTAAGCTTTCCCGCCAGAGCGCCACGGAGATTCCGCTGCCCATGATGCCTCTGGCGGACACCGAGAAGCTGATCCGCGAGAAAGACGAAGAGGTGAGCACGCACCTCGCTTCTCCCCGACCGAGGCCCCAGGTCCCTTTCTGGCCTCGCCGGGTCACCGCCTGCAATCTCGCCCCGCACAGCTGCGCCGCATGCAAGAGATGCTGGAGAAGATGCAGGCCCAGATGCAGCAGAGCCAAGCCCAGGGTGAGCAGTCAGACGCCCTCTGAGGCCACGCCCCGCCCGGCCTTACCTCGGTTCCGCCTTCAGTCGGCCTCTTGTCCAATCCCTGCGCCCCACACTGCCCAGCGCCTAATCCCGGACCCCCCGCGGGTGCCGCCCTCGCTCTGGCTCGGGGGAGGTTCTCCCAGCCCGGGTCAGAAGCCCCGCCCCTGCCCCGCCCAGCCAGACCCCGCCCACTTCCCGGCCAGAGCCTGCGGCCCAGGCTCGGACTGCCGCACTGTCTTTCGGGGTCGCCGCTATTCTCCCAGGCTCTGTCTTCAATAAAAACTGAGCTTCCCGCACCCACGCGAGACTTCTCTTTCCTTGCGGAAACAGGCGGCAGCCGTAGATTGTAGGGCCGCCCCCCCGCAGGCCTCCAGGCCGCATCCCTCCATTTGTGAGGCGCTCCCTTAGGCGTGGGCCGCGTCTGGGCCCAGCCTCCCACCTGAGGCTCTCGCGCAAACACACTGAAGGCGTTGCCGATAAGAAAGAAAGACCAGTTGAATTTTATTGGGAGCCGGACGGGGGTCGGGCCGGCCGGAAGCGGCGGCCAGGGAGGCCCGCGGGGGCCCCTACTCCTGGTCCTTGGCGTCGCCGTGCGTGATGACGTAGCAGATGTTCTTGTAGTCAACGTTGCCGCCCACGTCGGGCGGGAAGGCAGCCCACATGTTCCTGATCTGCGGGAAGACGCAGGGGCGTCTCGCACCGGCCCTTAGGCTCCCCGGCCCCTCCTCCTTAACTTCTCCAGCCCCGCCCCTACTCACCTCCTCCTGGGAGAAGCGGTCACACTGTGTGGTCAGCAGCTCCTCCAGGCTGGAGAGAGGTGACACACGGGGAGTTGCGATTGGGTTCCTGATTCCTTTCCACTCCCTCGCACCTCATGCCCGTTGCCAGCCCCAGCCTCCCAAAAACCGGGTCACTCTACTTCCTCTTTGGCCTTCTAGAGGCTCGCTTTTGCCCTCTCCGCCCACATTTGCTGTGGAAATGCAATCTTACCGCCCATTACCACAATCCTAACTACTCCGTTACCTCTGACAGTGCCTAACCCTTCGTAGGAATTTTTGTTTCTTTGTTTTGAGACAGGGTCTTGCCCTGTCGCCCAGGCCGGAGTGCAGTGGTTTGATCATAGCTCACTGCAACCTGGAACTCTGGGGCTCAAGGGATCTAACTGCTTCAGCCTCCGGAGTAGCTGAGACTACAGGTGTTTGCCACCAAGCTCGCGATTTTTTTTTTTTTTTTTTTTTTTGATACAGAGTTTCACTATTGTCTCCCAGGCTAGAGGGCAGTGGCTTGATTTCCGCTCACTGCAACCTCCGCCTCCAGGATTCAAGCGATTCTCATGTCTCAGCCTCCGGAGTAGCTGGGACTACAGGCGCCTGCTACCATGCCCAGCTAATTTTTATATTTTTAGTAGAGACTGGGTTTCACCGTGTTGGCCACGCTGGTCTTGAACTCCTGACCTCACGTGATCTGCCCGTCTTGGCCTTGCAAAGTGCTGGGATTACAGAAACAAGCCACTGCACCTGGCCAGCCCGCGAATTTTTAAATTAAGTTTTTAGAAACAGGGTCATGCTATGTTGCCCAGGCTGGTCTCAAACTCCTGGCCTCAAGCCAATCCTCCTGCCTCTGCCTTCCAAAATACTGAGCCACAGCGCCCAGCCTTGGTAGGAACTTAAAGGAGGCTTTCAGTGTGGGAGCAGCTGGTGGAGTGAGGGGAAGGGGAAAAAGGGTTGGGGGACCAATGCTCACAACTGCTTCTTGATGGTGCCCTTTCCCTCAGGGTCCAGGACCTTGAAGGCTCCAGTGATCACATCCTCAGGGTCAGCACCTGTGGGGGTCAGAGGGCACATGAAGCTGATGGGTCCCTGAAGGGTCTGGGGAAAAGGCAACTGGGGCCTTAGACACAGAACACTCCACTCACCCTTGAGCTTCTCCCCGAACATGGTCAGGAAGACGGTGAAGTTGATGGGACCGCTGGCTTCCTTCATCATGGCATCTATCTCCTCATTCTTCACATTGAGGCGGCCTGGTGGGGGAAGTACAGGCTGGAGCAGGCTTCTGAGGCCAGGGCTGTGCTTCCTACTAATTCAGATGATCCCATCCATTTTTTCAGCTGGGTAGACTGAGGCCCAAGGTGGAGCTGACAGGGCTGGAACCCAAGGCCACTGAATTTCCTCGACTCTGCAGCCTTGAATATTCCCACCTGGGGTAGTGGGCTCACCCATGGCCGCGAAGGTGTCCCGAAGGTCCTCCTTGTCAATGATGCCATCACGGTTCTGGTCAATCACGGTGAAGGCCTGGGCAGGGCCAGGATGGGGAGGGTTAGGTCCCCCATGGCCCAACCTCAGCATCCCTGCCCCAGGCGGATCAGATGCTGGCTCCCAGCCAGCTGTCCTCTTCTACCCCAAGCAGGGAGGGGAGGAAGGAATTCTAAACCTTTCCCCTCCTTCAAACAGGTGCACATTCCAGGGAGAGGGCGGGGGAGAGGTCTGTATTTGGTCAGCCTTTCAGTTTCCCCTGTCCCCTCACTCACCTCCTTGAACTCCTGGATCTGAGTCTGGTCAAACATGGAGAAGACACTGGAGCTTCCGCCCTCTACTGCCCTTCTCTTGGCTTTCTTGGGTGCCTGGAGGGTGAGGGTTGAATAAAGGGGCCCATGGACCAGTCCCTCCACTTCTTTGGGGGCAATGGATTAGATTCAGAATTCTTTGAGTCCTGGTTTCTAAAGCAACTCTTTGGCCTGAGTCTCCCCGTCCTTGGGACCTCTTTGCTGAGGGGACCTGCTTTGATTGCATTCCCCAAATTCCCATCTGTGGCTCCTGGGCCTCTATCTCTTCATCCCCCACAATGAATGGAAGCTTCCTTCTCTTCTCAGTGGCCTGAGCCAGGTTCCTCTGAGCCCCAGACTTGCTGTGTGACCCCAACCACTCATTCGCCCTGTTTGAGCCTCTACTTTCTTTTCCTTCCTTCCTTCCTTCTTCCTTCCTTCCTTCCTCTTTCTTTTTTCTTTCTTTTCTCTTTCTTTCGTTCTTTTTCTCTTTCTTTCTTTCTTTCTTTTCTTTCTTTCATCTTGTCTTTCTGTTGTTTTTGTTTTTTTTTGAGAGTCTCGCTCTGTCGCCCAGGCTGGTGTGCAGTGTTTCGATCTCGGCTTATTGCAACCTCTGCCTCCCGGGTTCAAGCAATTCTAACACCCTCAGCCTCTGGAGTAGCTGGGATTACAGGCATGCATCACCATACCTGGCTAATTTTTATATTTTTAGTAGAGACAGGGTTTTGCCATGTTGGCCAGGCTGATCTTAAACTCTTGGCTTCAAATGATCTGCCCACCTCAGCCTTCCAAAGTGTTGGTATTACAGGCATGAGCCACAGCACCTGGCCTGAACTTCTACTTTCTCATTTGTAAAATGGGATAGGAGTTATTGCCTGCGTGGTGCCAGAGGGCTTTAGGAAGATGGAGTGCAGGAACGATGGAAGAGGTTTTGAAAGGGACTGGGCCCCTGTGAGTCGAATGTCTGGGCGGATTATCATTGATTGGATCCTTTAGGCTATTACACATTCTATTTTCCATCAGTGATGCCAAGAAAGAGATGACCATCCTTTTAACTTTTTGTTGGACTGGGAACCGGCTACTTTCTTTCAAAGGGTGAGGCTGCCCTGAGGTCTAAGGGATTTGGGCAGGGGTTGGAGGATTGTCACTCACCATGTCTTCAGTCTCCGGGGGGCAAGGCAGCGGCTCTGGTGGGAAAGAAGCAGGGAGTCAGCATGGAGCAGTCCCTCTGGGGTTATATAGTCCTGCTCCAGGGAGCCCTTAACATACCAAGGTAACCTTAGCCCTGTGGGTACCCACCCCAGATACCAAAATAGCCCAGCTCAGGGCGTCTCCTTTCTTGGAGGGCCTGCAACAGCTGGAGCCCAGGGGGAGCGGGGGGGGAAGCAGGTCTTGGGATGCATGTCTCACTAGGGCCTGGGCAAGAAGGGATATTCTTTCTCCCAAAGAGGGGCTGGAATGTGCCAGAGTTTAGGGTGGACCCGACCCAAGGCAGTGTTCTGGGAGAGAGATGAACCAGATCCTATACTCCTGTGTGGGGTTGGGGGGACTCAGATTTAAACCCAGTAAACTTCTGGGTGCAGTGGTTTACACCTGTAATTCCAGCACTTTGGGAGGCTGAGGCGAGTGGATTGCCTGAGGCCAGAAGTTCAGGACCAGCCTGGCCAACAGTGAGACCCCGTCTCTATTTTTTTTTCTTTTTTTTTTTTGAGACATAGTCTCGCTCTGTCGCCCAGGCTGGAGTGCAGTGGTGCAATCTCAGTTCACTGCAACCTCCGCCTCCCAGGTTCAAACATTTCTCTTGCCTCAGCCTCCCACATAGCTGGGATTACAGATTACAGGTGCGCACCATCACGCTCTGCCAATTTTTGTTGATTTTTAGTAGAGACCAGGTTTCACTGTGTTGACCGGGGTGGTCTCGATCTTCTGACCTCATGATTCACCCACTTTGGCCTCCCAAAGTGCTGGGATTACAGGCGTGAGCCACCATGCCTGTTCCCCTGTCTCTATTTTATTTATTTATTTGAGATGGAATTTCACTCTTGTTGCCCAGGCTGGAGTGCAATGGCACGATCTCGGCTCACCACAACTTCTGCCTCCTGGGTTTAAGCGATTCTCCTGCATCAGCCTCCAGGGTAACTGAGATCACAGGCATGTGCCACCACACCGAGCTAATTTTGTATTTTTGGTAGAAATGGGGTTTCACCATGTTGTCCAGGCTGGTCTCAAACTCCTGACCTCTGGTGATCTGCCCTCCTCAGCCTCCCAAAGTGCTGGGATTACAGGCATGAGCCACTGCTCCTGGTCCTCTATTTTAAATTAATAAAATAAACCCAGTAAACACGTATTGTATGCACACAGCGTGCCACGTGCTAGGCCAGGCTTTGTGGGTACACTTTGGCAGACACAATCCCTCCACCACCCCATGGTGGACTTCATAGTCAAGTGTATGTAAATGTGGAGGTGGTGGGAAAGAGCCATCTGTGGAAGCTGGGGGATCAGCTACCTCCCTTCAAAGAGAGGGGAATTTTTGTTTTTTTGAGATGGAGTCTTGCTCATCGCCCAGGCTGGAGTGCAGTGGTGTGATCTCGGCCCAGTGCAACCTCTGCCTCCTGAGTTCAAGTGATTCTTCTGTCTCAGCCTTCCAAGTAGCTGGGATTACAGGCACATGCCACCACACCCGGCTAATTTTTTGTATTTTTAGTACAGATAAGATTTCACCATGTTGGCCAGGCTGGTCTTGAACTCCAGACCTCAGGCGATCCACCCACCTCGGCCTCCCAAAGTGCTGGGATTACAGGTGTAAGCCACCGTGCCTGGCTGAGAGGGGGATTTTTTGAGGCGAGATGCTCTGTGGTCTCAGGTTTTGTGCTGGGCCTTGATTTCCCTTCTGTAAAAGGGAGATGTAGTTCCCATCCCTCAGAACTTGCATTATAACTAATAATTATCCCTGCCTTGGTGGAACTTACAGTCTATCCATAGAGATAGGAATGAATGCAGAAATGGACACACCAGCTGGTCAGGAGCCCAGAAGTGGAGGGCATGGCGGCCCTGTCTACGAGTATGAGAGTGGCTTAATGAGGGCCAGGGAGTCAGGTGCAGATGGAGGAGCAGGTGTGCTCGATAGAGTGCATGGCCTAGGCAGAGGCCTGGAGAGTGGAAGATCAGAGGTGTTAAGGTTGCCAGAATTGTGCTGGGGCTGGTGACCAGCCCCTGAGGGCCCTTGAAGGCCAGGCACAGGGCGGAGACCTTGGGGAACCTTGGAAAGGTTTCATGCAGAAGAACATGGTCTAGTATGAGTCTAGAATCTTTTCTCTGTGTACTGGTGTGGAGGCTGGAAATCAGGAGGGAGGCAAAGACCCTAATCGGACAGCCAGCTGACCACCTTCTGTGAGGTGGCTTGATGGCCAGTGGCAGCTTGCTTCATTTTGGCCAAGAGCCAGCTTGGCTGATTGTGTGACTTTGATGTGCCCTCTCTTTTCCCTCTGGGCCTCAGTAACCCAGTCTTCTCCATGCAGCAGAAGTCTGGGAAAATAGTGGCTGAGGAAGCCCCAGGTTGGCAAGGACAACCATCTCCTTCTCCTCCTGCTCCCTCTATGACCTGATGTCCTGAGGAAGATGCCTCCCCCTTCCCCCTCCCCCAGCCCCATGCCAGTGCCTCTAAGACATTTTCTTTTCTGGGCACTGAGGCCCAGCCACCTGTTGTCTCTAAGAAGAGAGAAGGAGCCACCCTAAACTTAGCAGCTGGCCTTAGCCTCCCACACCAGCCCCTCCCTGCCTCAGATGGCAGCTGCCTCGCCTTATAGGGTTACCATGGGGGTCCAGGCCGGGGGGGTTCACTTATTATTGGGTTCTGGGAGAGGAGGAGGACTCCATTAAGGGGAATGGGAGGAGTGTTCAGGAAGCTTGGGTCAAATGGAAGATGAGGAAGGTGAGAAGGAGATGAGACATTGAATGGGAATTGACAGGACTTGGGGCTGAGTTGGGAGTGAGGGACCTTAGAGAACTCAGAAATCAAGGAGGGGCTGGGAAGTCAGGAGCTAGGTCTCACTGGAATTCCAGGATGGTGGATGCTATATGGAAATTGGACTATGGGGGTCAGAGAGAGAAGAGGGTGTTTTAGAAGTTGGAAAGTTGGGCCGGGCGCGGTGGCTCATGCCTGTAATCCCAGCACTTTGGGAGGCCGAGGCAGGCAGATCAGGAGGTCAGGAAGTCGAGACCATCCTAGCCAACATGGTAAAACCCCATCTCTACTAAAAATACAAAAATCAGCTGGGCGTGGTGGTGCATGCCTGTGATACCAGCCACTCAGAGGCTGAGGCAGGAGAATCGCTTGAACCCAGGAGCAGGAGGTCGCAGTGAGCCAAGATCGCGCCACTGCACTCCAGCCTGGGCGACAGAGTGAGACTGTCTAAAAAAAAAAAAAAAGTTGGAAAGTTGGCGCTCATAACGTCAGGTCTTTATGCTTGTGATCTAAAGACAAGCTGGAGCACTCATGAGATTGAGGTCGGGGTTCTCAGTGGAAAATGAAGAGCACAGAGGGATGTGGCAATGAGGGGACAGGGGTTGATGGAACTGGGGTCTTGAATCCCTAAAAGAATAGTAACACACACGGGGAGTTCATGGTATTGAGGATTCATGGATTTGGGGTTTGAGATCTCCACTAAAAGAAATGGAGGGGGCGGACTCAGAGGGATAAGGTCCGAGGAATTGGAGCTGGTTTCTGCGGAGGAGCTCAGATAGATGGGAACTGAGGAGAGGGACTTGGCGGTTGGGATTCCCGCAGGAAATGGGTGAAGCAGAGAGATGAGCTGCTTATAGGATTTTGGGGTTCGGGCTATTGCCAGCTGGACCTGGAGTGTCGGGGTTAGTTGGGGATCGGGATTGGAAAATTACAAAGTGAAGGATGAGAGTACTGGGTCAGGGCACTGGATCTGTGGTGGGGCTCAGGGTCCCACAGACCACCAGAGTAGGAGGCTCAGGAATTGAATGGAAAATAGGGACCCGGAAAGAACTCGAGAAGGGCAGCGCGGCACTCATTGGCTGAGGGCTGCACTAGTGCCCCCGCCCCTTCTCCGGGCTGTCCCCAGCTGTCACCCTCCTCTAGGGGTTGTCTCCGCTTGTCACCGACTATCCCTGGGCTGGCACCGCCTGCTGGCAGCATCTTTGCCCTTTGGATGCTCCCATTGGCTGAGACAGATATCTATCTTCCTGTCCTGTGGGTAATGTGGAAGAATGCGATCATTGGCTGAGGAGGTGAATTAATCTCTAGTTTGCCCCCCTCAGCTGTCATTCCTTCCTGACCATTTTCGGAGACCCAAAGTCCTCAGCTCCTTCTATTGACTGCAGATGCTGTCTGTCAACGCCCAACTAGAGATCCCTGCCTGTCAATTTGACCTCCACCTACTCCCCTTTTCATTGGCTTCCTTTTTACCGTCCCTATTGGTCAAAAAGCTTCCAGGCCCCGCCTCTTATTCGTACAGCCCCTGCCTCTTACTCCGCCCTTCCGCGGTCATTCACTCTTCAGTCATATTCATTGGTCAGGAGGTTCAGGCCGTTGCACTTCTATTGGTTATTTTCTTCGTCCCACCTACCCCCCCACCTCCTCCTGACGTTCCTCACCCTCTGACTGGTCTTACAGCCCTCCGCCGTCTCCGTTTCCTCTTTTCAGATGATCCCTCCCCTTTTCGCCTCCAGCCCCGCCCACGATTCCAACGATTGGCAGAAGCCCAGTTCCCTCTCTCCCACTATTCGTCCAAATCCTCTGACGAGGCGGGAGAAAAAAGGAGCGCGATGGGACAGTCCGCGCGCAGGCGTGGAACATCGAGACGCTGGCCGCGGAGCCGGCTCTGCAGCGTGTGCGCAGGCGCGAGGTCGGCGGCTCGCCCTAAGCGGGAGGGAGGGAGGGGGCGGCGGCGAGAGCGCGCGAGGAGGTGAGAGGGCACGAGCTAGACCCCGGCGCAGAGCGCCCCTGGACCTCTGCCCCGCCTCTGCTTGCCCGGCGGCAGCCCCGCCCCGCCCCCGGCGCGGGCCGAGCTGCGCCCTTCGCCCTCTCCCCTTTCTCAGCTGGCCTCGCCGGGAGGCCTGAGGGGCGGCGCCTTCTGCGGCCTCCCCAGCGGGGGGATGTGAGGGGCGGCCGGCGGCCATGGAGACGGGCCCGGCGCCCCTGGTGGCCCCGCCGCGCCGTCACGGCGCCCCCGCGGCTCCCTCGCCGCCGCCCCGGGGTTCCCGGGCCGGGCCCGTCATGGTGGTGGCTCCGGGACCTCCAGTGACTACGGCCACTTCGGCCCCCGTCACCCTGGTGGCCGCCGGGGAGGCGCGGCCCGTCTGGGTCCCGGGGTTGGCCCAGAACTCTGATCCGGCCCCGGCCGTCACTGGCAGCACTGTGGTGGTGCTGACCCTCGAGGCCTCGCCCGAAGCCCCGAAGACGCAGGTTCCATCCGGCCCTGAACCCCCAGAGCCGGCGGCGGTGGCAGGAGCTGAGGTGTTGAGGGCTCTGGCAGCCGGGGCAGACTCTCCGAAGACAGAGGAGGCTCGACCCTCCCCCGTCCCAGGATCAGGGACCCCCACCAGGACCCCTTCCAGAACGGCTCCTGGGGCCCTGACCGCCAAACCCCCGCTTGCCCCCAAGCCGGGAATCACAGTGGCCTCAGGAGTGACTGCACGGAGTGCATCAGGACAAGTGACAGGTGGGCATGGAGCTGCCGCAGCAACATCAACATCAGCAGGACAGGCTCCTGAGGACCCCTCAGGCCCTGGCACAGGCCCCTCGGGGACTTGTGAGGCTCCGGTAGCTGTCGTGACCGTGACCCCAGCTCCGGAGCCTGCTGAAAACTCTCAAGACCTGGGCTCCACGTCCAGCCTGGGACCTGGCATCTCTGGGCCTCGAGGGCAGGCCCCAGATACGCTGAGCTACTTGGACTCCGTGAGCCTCATGTCTGGGACCTTGGAGTCCTTGGCGGATGATGTGAGCTCCATGGGCTCAGACTCTGAGATAAACGGGCTGGCCCTGCGCAAGACGGACAAATATGGCTTCCTTGGGGGCAGCCAGTACTCGGGCAGCCTGTGAGTACCAGTGGGCACCCAGCGGGACCACCTCGGGGAAGCAGAGGTTGGGGGAGGGCGAAACGATACACTTTGCCCAGATTCTGGCAGCCCAGCCTCCTCTGAGGATCCAAGGAGTGATCAGCTCGAGCTGCCATGCCTTGAGCATCCTGAGGCGTCTGTGACATTGGCATGTTAGTGAGTTTCGGACCAGGGGTCAGGAAGTCTGGGTTTAAGGCTTGCCTTTGATGGGTTGTGTGCCCTTCAGCTAGTGGCTTCTCCATTTCCGTGCCTCAGTTTCCTCCTCTATAAAGTGGGTTGAATGAGGTGATACCTGAGGTCATCCCAGCTCTTTGATGGGGAACTCCCGCTCCAGGCAGGATATTTTGGAGGGTTGGTTGGGCAAGGGTTCTGGTAGAGGCCCTTGGTCTCTTAAGGGGAGAGCCTGGGAGGGGTGCAGGCACCTCACGTACCGCATGGCCCTGGGTCCCTGGGATGGAATAGAGGTGGGGAAGTTTGGCTGATGTAAGGGAGACCGTGCAGTCAGGACCCTTCTATGAAACAGGACAGTCTTGTATTTGCATTGAAGGAAAGGGGGTGGGAGAGGCCTCTTCCCCATTTCCTCATCTCCTCAGCCCGGTTTACTCTTTCCTAGTTCCCTCCGGGGCCTGAGTCACTCCCGAGGTAGGGGGTGATTGCCTCTGACTTCTTCCTTCCCCCTCTCTGGATCCTGCTCCTTGTTCCTATGTCCCTTTGACCTGCAGGTCCACTCTACCTTCAGCATCGCCTGCCCGCTCCCCCCTCCCCATATCAGGCCTCAGGTACTAAGGATAAAATAGTTGTTTCAAAGAGCCAAGCACCTGGAGAGAAAGACAAATACTTAACAGTTGGTTTCAATAGAAGACAGCAGGTTTAGCCTAGAGATATCCAGAGGGTTTCCTGAGCACCTAGAGCAGGGTATCAGCTGAAGCTGCTCTGAATCACGGAGAGTAAGTAGGGTTTAGTCATGGCTGTGTGTGCTGGGATGGGGGAAGTCCTGTGGGAGGGTTTTCCAGGCAGGGTTCACAAGCCAACCAAAATCAGAAAGCCTTTGATTGGGTACCAACATTCAGGGTCTTACATGGGAAAGCAACTAAAGTTTGACCCTGGTGCTTTCTAGGCACAACTTGATTTACAGATGAAGAAACAGAATTAGCGCAATTGAGTGAATTGTTGCCTCAAATAATCTGGATCGGTGTGACCAGTGGCTCTTTCCTCAATAGCAGACTGTCCTAAGGAACTTGGGCTGAATTCAGTTTGAGGGAGTTCCTCTTGTGTGCCAGGCACTGTGCCAGGTGCTGTTTCTCTGCTTTGTACCTCTAAGTACCTCTAAGATCAGCTTCCATGCTCTACCTCTGGGGCAAGATTGACTGTAAACAACGTTACTTTTGCAGTGTTTACTGGCTCACTCTGTCCACAGGATGCAGTCCAGGCTTTTCAGCCTGCGCACAGCCTCTCTGGTCAACTTTGCCACCACTCCTCACTGGATGCTTTGCACTGTGGCTCTTAAACTAGTTGTAGTCCTTTTGCCTTCATATTCACACTGTTCACCTGCCAGGAGTGCTCTTCTCCCCTTCCTTTGCCTGCTGAGTTCTACTCAGTTCTTCATGGCTTACCTCAGATGTCCCCTCCTCCAGGAAGCCTTCCCTGATTTCCACTGCCCCCACTCCAATTAGATGCCTCTTTGGTGCATCTTTGTCATTGCATTTCCCATACCATATTACAGTTATCTCTCCGCTTAGGCTGTGACCTTCTTGAGGGCCAGAAGGTATGTCACTCTTCCCAGCCCTTGCTAGAGTTTGGAACTGATTTGTGATAGAAAATAATGAGAGATAGTCTCTCTGTTTAAGGAGCTTCTAGGACAAAGGAAACTAACATTTAATGAGCCCCCTTCTATTGAACAGTTGTTTATATGCAGTTTCTCAATAGTCTTCTCATAACTTTGTGATGTGGGTGATGGTGTCTTTTTATAACCGAGGAAGGGACTCAGATCATCCCTTGCCAAGGCTCCCCAGGGTCTCAGACAGAACTGGAATTTGAACTTAGGTGGGTTTGATTCCTAAGACCCAAGCTTTCTTCCATTCCACTCACCTGCTAGTACTGGCTCCTAAAGTAACTGTTTGAAGAATGATGGGGCACTGTGAGTGTGAAGCTCTAACAGAACAGTGAGTAAATAGGGCAGGGAGACCTTTATTTGCTTGGGGCGATTTCAAGGAGGAAGAGGTAAATTGCAGGTGATCCAAGGGATCGTAAAAGTTTGATAGGACAAAACTCAGTTGGTTGCGTCTAAGGAGACAGTTTGTTCTGTGTTTCACTATTTTTTGAGACAGAGTCTTCCTTTGTTGCCCAGGCCGGAGTGCAGTGGTACAATCTTGACTCACTGTACCCTCCGCCTCCCGGGTTCAAGTGATTGTCCTGCCTCAGCCTCCAAGTAACTGAGATTACAAGTGTGTGCCACCATGCCTGGCTAATTTTTGTATTTTTAGTAGAGACAGGTTTTACCATGTTGTCCAGGCTGGTCTTGAACTCCTGACCTCAAGTGATCTGCCTGCCTCGGCCTCTGAATGTGCTGAAATTACAGGGGTGAGCCACCACACGCAACATATTTTATTATTTTATTTTTATTTTTGTAGAGACAGAATCTCGTTAGGTTACCCAGGCTGGCCTTTAACTCCTGGCCTCAAGTGATCCTCCTGCCTCTGCCTCCCAAAGTGCTGGATTACAGGCATGAGCCCTCTGTATTTTATTTTATGGATAGTAAGGTATTACTTAATGGGCACCTTACTGCGCGTTATTTTGTATAAACTCTCAACAAACCCCTTTGGGTAGATATTGTTACTCTCCACCTTGCAGATGAGGAAATTGAGGCTTAGCAAATTTGTGATTTGCCCAAGATCACACAATGAATAAATGGGAAAGGTAGGACTTGGATCCAGATAATGCAAAATGTGGCTTTAGAATACTCCATACTCTCCTCAGATTTGGATGTGTCGGGAGTGAGATTTAAATATGACTTCTGAATAGAGATCCATCAGGAAAGGAAACCCTTTCAGTGTGCCCTGGGATGGCCAAGTGGCCAGACATCCTGATGTTTGGTAGCTCACAGACTATCCAGTTTGTCATTTGAGCCTGGGGAGGTGGCTTGCCTCAGTTCCCTCTGCAATGCAGGTTTTACACTACTGCTACTGACCCCTTCCGTGCTCCCCCCACCCTGCAGAGAGAGCTCCATTCCCGTGGATGTGGCTCGGCAGCGGGAGCTCAAATGGCTGGAGATGTTCAGTAACTGGGATAAGTGGCTGTCACGGCGATTCCAGAAGGTTTGAGGGCTGAATGGTGGGCAGGGTGATGTACAAGTTGGGAGGGGTGGCATGTGCTCCAGGGAAACCCTGGAAGCTGATAATATCTGCACTCTGGACCACACTGGGTATAGATGGTACTTGGGCCTTGTGGGGGAGTGGCTTTAAAAATAGAAGGCCAGGCCAGGTCCAGTGGAACCAAGCTTATGGGATGTGGGGGGAGTATCCAGGGAGCCTGTGGACTGCTGGAGGAAGCTTGGAGGCTATGCTGGCCCTTGAAGCTGTACCCCGCCTGCCACTTTGCCTTAGGTGAAGCTGCGCTGCCGGAAGGGGATCCCCTCCTCTCTCAGAGCCAAGGCCTGGCAGTACCTGTCCAATAGCAAGGAACTTCTGGAGCAGAACCCAGGAAAGTTTGAGGTGCGTGCAGCTCCAGGGTGTGGGGACATGTGGCCCTGTCTGTGCGAGCGAGGGGTATCAGTTCCCCCAGATCCTGAGGTATAATCCCCGCTGTCCCACTGCAGGAGCTGGAACGGGCTCCTGGGGACCCCAAGTGGCTGGATGTGATTGAGAAGGACCTGCACCGCCAGTTCCCTTTCCACGAGATGTTTGCTGCTCGAGGGGGGCATGGGTAAGGTGGCTGGACCATGGGGATCAGTCAGCAAACATTGGCTGGAGGATCCACCTTTTATCTAGGTGTATACAAGACTGAGTTGAAAGTGGTTTTTGCCCTCCAGGACTTGTAGAAGAGCGATCTGTAATGGACTGAGTGTCAAGCCATGTCAAAGGAACTGTCCCGGGAAGGAGACTTGACTTGGGTTGTGTGTGGGGGCACATCACAGGCTCCTTTAACAGCTTGCATTTGGGCTGGGTTTTGGAGAGGTGGGAGCCAGAGCGGGATTGTGGGCAGGGTTCTCCTGCCCAGGGGTAATGGAAAAGATCACCAGGGACCTTTAAATGTTGTGCCAAGTCATTTGGAATTTTGTTCTATAGACCAAGCTTCCTCCAAATGTCAATATATACTGTTCCCTAGTAGTATGCAAGATGATTTTAGGGGGCTCTCAGATGGACTTTTTTTTTTTTTTTTGAGATGGAGTCTCGCTCTGTTGCTCAGGCTGGAGTGCAGTGGCGTTACCTCTGCTCACTGCAGCCTCCACCTCCACAGTTTAAGCGATTCTTACACCTCAGCCTTCCAAGTAGCTGGGATTACAAGCGCACACCACTATGCTCCATTTATTTTTGTATTTTTAGTAGAGAGGGTTTCACCATGTTGGCCAGGCTGATCTTGAATCCCTGACCTCAAGTGATGCACCCGCCTAGGCCTCCCAAAGTGCTGGGATTACAGGTGTGAGCCACTGTACCCAGCCAGATGGCCATTTTTTTTTTTTTTTTGAGATGGAATTTTGGTCTTGTTGCCCAGGCTGGAGTGCAGTGGTGCAATCTTGGCTCACTGCAACCTCTGCCTCCTGGGTTCAGGTGATGCTCCTGAATAGCTGATTCCAGGCACACACTACCATGCCCAGCTAATTTTTGTATTTTTAGTAGAGACGGCGTTTCACCATGTTGGCTGGGCTGGTCTCGAACTCCTGACCTCAGGTAATCCACCTGCCTCAGCCTCCCAAAGTGCTGGGATTACAGGCGTGAGCCACCACATCTGGCCAGACATTTTTTAAATCAATAATTCATCCTACAACGGGCATGGTGGCTCACGCCTGTAATCCTAGCACTTTGGGAGGCTGAGGCGGGCGGATCACCCGAGGTCAGGATTTCAAGACCAGCCTGACCAATATGGTGAAACCCCGTCTTTAAAAAAAAAAAAAATTAAAAAAAATAATAATTCATCCATTAGCAAATACTTATTGAGCATCTGCTATCTGCCAGGCACTGTCTACTCTCAAAAATTGCAGTGAACAAAAAGAACAAAAACTCCTCTCATGGTGTTTATATTTTAGTGGAGACAAACAGTAAATCAGGGAAAGGAAAGTATGTTGTATGTGAAATGATGGTAAGCATTAAAGAGGTTATTTTTATTTTTACTTTTTATTTATTTATTTTTTTTTGATAGAGACAGGTTTTCATCATGTTGCCCAGGCTGGTCTTGAACTCCTGGGCTCAAGCGATCTGCCTGCCTCAGCTTCCTTAAGTGCTGGGATTATAGGTATGAATCACTGTGCCCAGCCCTAAAGAGGAGTTTAAAGCAAGAGAGCAATAGAGAATGTGAGTGGGGATGGAGTTACAAATGACTTGATCCTACTTAGGTTTTAAAAGGGTCATTATGGCTACCATGCTGAGAATAGACTATAGGGAGACAAGGACAGAAATGGACCATTTAGGAGACTTTCTGTAATCAAGGAGGGGATGAGAAACCAACATGGTAGCAGCGGGAGTATGGGGAGAAGTGGTTAGATTCTGCATATATTTTGAAGGTCGAGTCAAAGGGATTTGCCAATGGATTAGACATGCAGCATGAGAGGGGAGAGAGGAGTAAGGTTTTTGGCCTGAGAAACAAGAAGAATGGAGTTGTTGTTTACTAATATAGACGAGGTAAAGGTAGCTGTGGGGGGCATCTCACGAGCTCAGTTTTGGAATGTTAACTTTATTATTATTATTATTATTATTATTATTTTTTTTTGAGACGGAGTTTCACTCATGTTACCCAGGCTGGAGTGCAATGGCACGATCTCGGCTCACCGCAACCTCCGCCTCCTGGGTTCAGGCAATTCTCCTGCCTCAGCCTCCTGAGTAGCTGGGATTACAGGCATGCACCACCATGACCAGCTAATTTTTTGTATTTTTAGTAGAGACGGGGTTTCACCATGTTGACCAGGATGGTCTCGATCTCTTGACCTCGTGATCCACCCGCCTCGGCCTCCCAAAGTGCTGGGATTACAGGCTTGAGCCACCGCGCCCGGCCTATTTATTATTTTTTGAGGTGGAGTTTTGCTCATTGCCTAGGGTGAAATGCAGTGGCACCATCTCGGCTCACTGCAACTTCTGCTACCTGGGTTCAAGCAATTCTCCTGCATCAGCCTCCTGAGTAGCTGGACTTACAGGTGCCTGCCACCACACCTAGCTAATTTTTGTATTTTTAGTAGAGATCGTGTTTTGCCATGTTGGCCAAGCTGGTCTCGTACTCCTGACCTCAAGTGATCTGCCCACCTTAGCCTCCGAAAGTGCTAGGATTATAGGCATGAGCCACCATGCCTGGCAGGGAACGTTAAGTTTAAAATGCTTATTGAACCTCTAGATGGAGACGAACGTTCAGTGTACAATATACACAAACCTGGATTTCAGGGGAGAAATTTAAACTGGAGATAAATTGGAAATTAAGAGTCGTCAACTTATAGAGGGACTAACTAAATCTTACCCATGAGACTGGATGAAGTCACCAAGGCAACAAGTGTAGATACAAAAGGAATTGATGCTAAATGTTCAAGGATTGAGCCCTGCGGTGCCAATATTTTGAGAATGGGAAGATGAGAAAAAGCTAGTAATGAGAAGCTGGAGGTAGGAGGAGGAGGACCAGGAGCATGTGATCGGGAGCAGAGTGAAACAGGGTTTCAAGGGTCAGCTGTGTGAAATGCTGCTGAAGTGTCCAATCAAGTCCAGCCTGAAAATTGACCTCTGGATTAGTGACCATGTTAAAAACAGTTTTGTGTGGAACAGTGGGTGAAACCCCAACTGGAGAATTGGAGGAAGGAAATTGAAGACAGCGAGTCTGTAGGTAAGGAAAGAAACAGTGTGGTATTTGGAGGGAAGACGGGTAAAGAGACTTTTTTTTTTTCATACCACATACGTTCTAGGCTCCCAAGACTTTTTTTTTTTTTTTTTTTTTTTTG
>NW_022436991.1:15553022-15571773 GCF_009761245.1 Sapajus apella | reverse complement strand
ACTTTTTTTTTTTTTTTTTTTTTTGGAGACGGAGTTTCGCTCTTGTTACCCAGGCTGGAGTGCAATGGCGCAATCTCGGCTCACCACAACCTCCGCCTCCTGGGTTCAGGCAATTCTCCTGCCTCAGCCTCCTGAGTAGCTGGGATTACAGGCACGCGCCACCATGCCCAGCTAATTTTTTGTATTTTTAGTAGAGACGGGGTTTCACCATGTTGACCAGGATGGTCTCGATCTCTTGACCTCGTGATCCACCCGCCTCGGCCTCCCAAAGTGCTAGGATTACAGGCTTGAGCCACCGCGCCCGGCCTCTTTTTTTTTTTTTTAATACACAGTCTCACTCTGTCGCCCAGGCTGGAGTGCAGTGATACGATCTTGGCTCACTGCAACCTGCACCTCCTGGATTCAAGCTATTCTCCTGCCTCAGCCTCTCGGGTACCTGGGATCACAAGCACCCACCACCACACCTGGCTAATTTTTGTATTTTTAGTAAAGATGGGGTTTCGTCATGTTGGCCAGGCTGGTCTCAAACTCCTGACCTTGGGTGATCTGCTCGTCTCGGCCTCCCAAAGTGCTAGGATTACAGGCATGAGCCATTGTGCCTGGCCAAGAGACTTTTTTTTTGAAACTCAAAGAAATAACAGCATGTGGGTTTGCTTGTGGGAATGGCATAGTAGAGAGAGGAATTGATGGTGCAGGAGCGAGGGGAGGGTTGTTGGAGTGGTGGCCTGTACGGGTGAGAGCGGATGGGATCCTGGGCCCAAGTGAAAAGGAAGTACTTGCCAGGATCACTGACTCTTCACTTACAGCAACAGGGAGAAGGCAGGGGCATGGAAGTAGGCAGGTGGGCGATGGGGTGTGGGCGCTTGTGGAAGTTATGTATTTATTTTAATATGCATTAGGTAAAATAACCATATCAAACCTGTCATTTCGTGGATGCTTTTGCAAAGTGGAGAAAAAATGTCAAGTAAATCATAGTAGGGTGATATGCAGATAAAATACGGATAAAGATCACACTTGAATGCCTGGAGTTTTGGGAAAAGCTATTCTGGACAGTGGTCAGGAGGAGGATGTGTGAGACTGGAGGCAGGGAGTGGATCTGGGAGGTCATTGTTTTCTGGGCAAGAAATGGAGGTCTGAGCTGCCAGTGGCTGTGGAGAGGGAGCAGGCAGGAATGGAATTCAGGGTGCAGCACTGCTTAGGTTTGGAGGCAGGGGCTCTTTTCTGATGTGGGGGCTGAGTGAATAGAGGTCCTAGACATGGCAGTGGGATACCCTCAAGGAAGAGGAGCAGGTCTAGGGTACAGATTTTATTATTCTGGATGCAGTGATAAGAGATAAGGGCTGAGGCACAGCTGACTTTCAAGCCTTCCCCTTCCCCAAGAACTGTGAAATTCAGTGAAACCAATAAGGCAGGCTCTGCCCTGGGGAGCTCCTGCTTTGGAATGACAAAGACATTCAGTGCTAGAGGAGGGCTGATGCTGTGGCTGTGGAAAGCTTCCTGGAGAAAATGACCTTGAAGGTTTCTGGGATGTGGCAAAGGAAGGAGGGTGAGGGTGCAGCCGTGCTGGGATGGCAGGGAGCATGTGGAGTGTGCAGCCAAAGGCGGAGCCCCGGGGCCTGGAGTGCTCTGCTGTGGGCTGAGCCTTTGGCTGAAGCTCACTCAGCAAGCCTGGGCAGGTGGACGGAGGAACCTGGTGGTAAAGCTCTGGGATGAATCTGGAACTGGGTTTGGGGACAGAGCTCTTGGCCCCTGCGACTGCCCTCACCATCTTTCCCAACTCCCACAGGCAACAGGACCTGTACCGAATCCTGAAGGCCTACACCATCTACCGGCCTGATGAGGGCTACTGCCAGGCCCAGGCCCCCGTGGCCGCAGTTCTGCTCATGCACATGCCTGCTGAGGTCAGCAGTGTGGTCCTGGGCTGGGAGGGGCGGGAGGATCTTGGCTTGCCATCGTGATGGGAGCTCCCTGCTCCCTGCTTCTCAGGCCCCACCTCTCCTCCTGTTCTTGCTCTTCTCAGCAAGCCTTTTGGTGCCTGGTACAGATCTGCGACAAGTACCTCCCAGGCTACTACAGTGCAGGGCTGGTGAGTGTTTGGAGGCTGGGTGCATCCGGGGCTGTGGCATTTCCTCCAGGCTGCAGGGAGGTCCCTGCCTGCCTTGCCCCATCCTGGCCTTCTGGGCCTCTGCCCACAGGGCCAGTTTTCCTGAGGCGGACACAGGTGACTTGGCCCTCTTCTCATGGCTCGTCCCACCTGCAGGAGGCCATTCAGCTGGATGGAGAGATCTTTTTTGCGCTCCTGCGCCGGGCCTCCCCGCTGGCACATCGGCACCTTCGGCGGCAGCGGATTGACCCCGTGCTCTATATGACGGAGTGGTTCATGTGCATCTTTGCCCGCACCCTGCCCTGGGCATCAGTGCTGCGTGTCTGGGACATGTTTTTCTGTGAAGGTACTTTTGTGGCCCGCCAGGCCATAGGTGGCTGGGGTTTCTATGGTGGCTACCAGGGGTCTTGTCATGTTTCTGGTAGTCCAAGGACTAAGGGTACTTGTCGAGTGGAGGTTTCATCATAAGCAGCTGGGGGCTGGAGAAACTCCTGATTTGGTTCTGCCACCAAGCTAGAGCCTGCTCTTCCTACCAGGAGCCTGAGACTGACGGCAGCTCATTTCCTTTCTTAGGGCCTCAGTTTCCTCATCTGAGATTGGCAGTAGATGGGGATGGAGGCTGTGAGTCTGTCCTGATCAGGACAGGCTGAGATGCTGTGTCTGACCACCCCATGCTCTCTATTCTCCACCCCTGCAGGTGTTAAGATCATCTTCCGGGTGGCCCTGGTGCTGCTGCGCCACACGCTGGGCTCAGTGGAGAAGCTGCGCTCCTGCCAAGGCATGTATGAGACCATGGAGCAGCTGCGCAACCTGCCCCAGCAGTGCATGCAGGAGGACTTCCTGGTGCATGAGGTAGGCCTGCGGCCTCAGCACACTCCCTGCCTGCCTCAGCCCACTCCCACCCTCAGCTCCATTCTGTTATGCACTTCCTCTCCCTCCAGGTGACCAATCTGCCAGTGACAGAAGCACTGATTGAGCGGGAGAATGCAGCCCAGCTCAAGAAGTGGCGGGAAACACGGGGGGAGCTGCAGTATCGGCCCTCACGGCGACTGCATGGCTCCCGGGCCATCCATGAGGAGCGCCGGCGGCAACAGCCACCCCTGGGCCCCTCCTCCAGCCTCCTCAGCCTCCCTGGCCTCAAGAGCCGAGGCTCCCGGGCAGCTGGAGGGCCCCCCTCTCCGCCGCCCCTCACCCGCAGGGCCAGCGCTGGGCCTGCCCCAGGGCCTGTGGTCACTGCTGAGGGACTGCATCCATCCCTTCCCTCACCCACTGGCAACAGCACCCCCTTGGTTTCCAGCAAGGAGACCCGGAAGCAGGAGAAGGAGCGGCAGAAACAGGAGAAAGAGCGGGAGAAGGAACGGCAGAAACAGGAGAAGGAGCGAGAGAAGGAGCGGCAGAAGCAGGAGAAAGAGCGGGAGAAGCAGGAGAAGGAACGAGAGAAGCAGGAGAAGGAACGGGAGAGGCAGGAGAAGGAGCGGCAGAAGCAGGAGAAGAAGGCTCAGGGCCGGAAGCTTTCACTGCGTCGAAAGGCAGATGGGCCCCCAGGCCCCCACGATGGCGACGACAGGCCCTCAGCAGCTGAGGCCCGGCAGGACGCTTACTTCTGACCTCTGCCCTGGGGCTGGACTGCATGGCCCCCCTCTTTCCCTCAGCCAAGAGCAGGCCTGGCCCGAGGTGCCACCCCCTGGCCCCTTGGCAGGCTGTCCCTCACTGGGGAAAGTAGCTTGGTTCCCTGTCTCCTCACCAGCTGCTGATCCCTACACAAGCAAGACAGATGGGCAGCTGCAAATGAGTCTGGAGCTTCTCACCTCCCATGAGACTCAGCTGGGGTCTCTGTCACTCCTGCCCCATTTCCCTCCAGGTCCCCTCCTAGGTGCTGTCCTGATTGGCCCGTTGTCATCCCAGGGGTGACTCCTGGTGATGGGAGTCAGCAGTTTCAGATTTTTACACTCCATGGCTCCCCTTATGATGAGGTGGAGCTGGCTTCCTTTTCCCCGTCTTCAGCCCTGCCTGTCTTCTCCACTTCCTGGCCAGGGCTCTCCTGCTGGACCTCTCTGTGTTGTAATTATGTACAGAGGATGGGGTTGGCCCTGGGTCGGGGAGTGGGGGTCTTGCTTGTCTTCTGTCCTTTGGTTCTCCTTCCATAATGCTCCTATACCCAGTTTATTTAAGGGGACATGCACTGGAATAGGAAGTGTCCCCCATCTCCCTTCCTGCACCCTGCTGTGTGCTCCCTCCAAACCCACCTTGCTGTGTTCTCGGGCCCTCCTGCTCTGTCTCATCAGGACCCTACCTTTCACCTTGTTCCCTTCTACCCCTCCAGTTACTCCCTATCTGGGTAAGGGTCTTCTCTTGAGCTCCAGGGGGTGGAACCCAATGTTTACATTCTCTTCTGTCTCTGCCCCCACCCCATGCAGTGCTTTGAAGAATCAGAAAAGAACCTGCTGTTGTACCTGGGCCTGTCTCCTGCCTTGTTATTTGATGGGGGGATGGGGGAAGGACAAGGGAGGGAGGGACAGAGCCAGGACCTGGGTCTCTGTTGCAGCAGTCTGCTCTCTTGGCAAGTAGGTACCTCTTGGCTTTGGGTTCATCTCTCAGTCACTCATCAAACAGTGGTTAGCTTCTGCTGCACTTTGCCTGGGATTTGCTGTCTCCATTGTCACTGGCTGCCTGGAGCCCTCTATGTACCACCTACAGCACCCGGATCTCCTTCCCAAAATGCTCATGCAACTCCTGGAAGCTGGAGGGGGTACTCACAGTGGCTAGAGGGCCATGGTCCTCTGGGGGTGAGCTCGGCTCTTGGCCAGCTGTCTGGCACAGCTCTGGGTATTCGGCCTTGAGGGGTGGCAGCAGTCCAGCTAGCCGCCTCCAGCTCACGCCAGCCAGTGCCTACAGCCAAGTCTCCAGCTCCTTCTGGGTTTCTGCAGCCAGCTTGTAGGCCCGCCCAGCTGTGCCCTTGACCTCAGGGGTCAGGATGGTAAAGGCATAGGGTTCTGTGGCCTGAAGGCGTGGCTCCACCTGGCAGTTCTCCAACAGGATGAGGCCCAGGGGTGTGTGGTCGGTGTGGTGTTCTAGGTAGAAGAGGAGGTTTCCCTGGAAGATGAACCATCGGCCCTGGTAGCTAGGGTTTGAGGTCCCCTTCTTTAGCAAGATACCTTCCTGGTCTGGGGCCTGTGTTCTGTAACCGTGAAAGAAACAGCACGGACTTTCTGTGCAGTTTCATCGTGATCCAATATGGGAGGAAATGCCTAGGGAGAGAGAAGTGGCCCATCTAGTTGTCTTGGGGAATGGTCGGGGGGACTCCCATGCTGTCCTGGTCTGGCTCCAGCAGATGCTGCCTGGGCATGGTCTTGGCTTAGGGGGATGCAGGCTTCAAGTGTCAAGAGCTAAAGGTCCCAGCACAGGGGCTGACTCCCCCACTTCCCCCAGTCCCACCTCTGCTTGGGCCACATTCTGTTACCTGGGCAGCAGTTGCTAGGCCCTTTTGCTCAGGGGGGCTTCGTGCTGCAGAGTGGCACTGTTGCCGTTTTCCAGGCCTACCTGAGAGCTGGGCACAAGGGGCTTCTGGCCTGGGTACTGGTGCCAATGCCACTTCTCCAGTGATGGCTCTCCTACCTCAAACCAGGAACTCACCCAGGCAATGGGCGTGGGACACATGACTTCTCCTGTGTCCTAAAGGGTGCTGTGTTCAGAAAGTGCCCCGAGAGCCAACCAGAGGCCCCAGGTTGGCCATCTGGCCATCAGGAGAGCCAGGCTTCCCCTCGGGGAGGGCAAGGCTGCACTTTGGCTAGGAGGGCTGACCACTGGACCATAGGAGTGGGAAGGCATGATTTCTCACTCTGTCGCCCAGGCTGGAGTGCAATGATGCGATCTCAGCTCACTGCAACCTCTGCCTCCCGGGTTCAAGCGATTCTCCTGTCTTAGCCTCCCGAGTAGCTGGGATTACAGGCGCACGCCGCCATGTCCGGCTAATTTTTTGTATTTTTAGTAGAGACGGGGGGTTTCACCGTGTTCCCCAGGCTGGTCTCGAACTCCTGAGCTCAGGCAATCCACCCGCCTTGGCCTCTCAAAGCGCTCGGATTACAGGCGTGAGCCACGGTGCCCGGCCCGAAGGCAGGATTTCTTTTCTTTTTTTTTTTTTTTTTTAGCCCAAGTCTCGCTCTGTTGCCCAGGCTGGAGAGCAGTGGCGCGATCTCAGCTCACTGCAACCTCCGCCTCCCGGGTTCTTGCAACTCTCCTGCCTCAGCCTCCCGAGTAGCTGGGACTAGAGGCGTATGCCGCCACGCCCGGCTAATTTTTTTGTAGTTTAGGAGAGTCGGGGTTTCACCGTGTTGCCCAGGCGGGTCTTGAACTCCTGAGCTCAGGCAATCCGCCCGCCTTGGCCTCCCAAAGTGCTGAGATTACAGGCGTGAGTGACCGCGCCCGGCCGAAGGCAGGATTTCTAACGAGACGGTAGGGGCTCAGAGCCCTTGGCCCTGGGGGAAGGGTGACTCGAACCCAGGACAGGAAGATAGGTAAGCAACCCAGTGGCCCTGCTCAGCCTTTGCTCCTCCATCCTGACCCAGATGCGCTCCACTTTTTCTCCGGAGCCTCTACTGCTCAATGAGGGAATCCAAGCTACTTCCGGCCATTTCTCACGCCGGGTCAGAGTCTAGGAATTCTTAAGTCTCCTCTTTTTGCCACTGTCCGCCCAGGCGACTGACGTCACTTCTGGCGTAAGAAAGGGTGGAGGTGTCTTCCCTCGCTCACCGCGTACTTCCGCCCGCTCTTCCAGTTGGTCCTCTAACCGGAGTGAAGCCACTTCCGGTCTCCCGGCGCCTTCCGCAGTCCTCTTCCGGGTGATGGCGGCCGGGTGCCCCGGATGTAGCCCCTGGCGCAAGCATCTCTCCTTTTTTCCACCCTACCTCCCGCGGATCCCCAGGTGAGCGCGCGAGGGTGGGACCGTCCGAATCCCCGTGGCCCTCTAATTTGTACACAGCCCGGGACAGTTGGAGCTCACCACACGGAATTGGGAGTTTGGAGCAGGGAGGAATGGGGCGGCGAGGGCGCCAGGTCCTGGGTCCGCCTGGGCCCCGCGAGCTCTGAGAGAGCCTGGGTAGGAGGCGGGAGTCAGCCCGTCGAGCCCGGTGGTACCCAGACTGTGGGGGCTGGGTTTGGGGGTGGTCACGTGGTGGAGCCTGTCTCCTTTTGGCCGGGGTCTGGGGATCCAGAGGGATCGCCCCTCCGTCCCCACCTCACTTAATTCGAGGATGCCAGACCAAGTACCAGGGGCCTTCTGGCTTCCAGCTCCCTTTCCGCCCCTGCTTTTGTGCTCCCTTCCCTCTCAAACTGTACTTGTCACCAAGAAAAATGTTTGCTGTGCCGGGAATACTCTGGCGGCGAGTCCCCTCCTCACCCTGTTCTCTTCCTCTGCATCCTTTCCTCAGCTTGAGGAACGCCTCCTCTGCCCTGTCATGCCAAAGAGGAAAGTGACCTTCCAAGGCGTGGGAGATGAAGAGGACGAGGATATTAGTGTCCCCAAGAAGAAGGTGAAGGGACCAAACTTCTTCGTGTGGGGGAAAGAGAGGAGCTAGAAGCCTGAGGAGGAAGAGAGCTGGGCAGGGCAGGGCGGGCTGGCAGAGAAAATCCTAGTTTTTCCAGGTTCTCTGTGGAATGGATTGGAAGCATCTTCAATGTGGGTCCTGAAATATTTGGGGAAGTAGGGCTGGGCGCGGTGGCCCACGCTTGTAATCCCAGCACTTTGGAAGGCCGAGGAAGGCGGATCACCTGAGGTCAGGAGTTGAAGACCAGCCTGGCTAACATGGTGAAACCCCATTTCTACTAAAAATACAAAAAATTAGCCAGGTGGTGGCAGGCACCTGTCCCAATTACTCGGGAGGCTGATGTGGGAGAATCACTTGAACACAGGAGGTGGAGGTTGCAGTGAGCTGAGATCAGCCATTGCACTCCAGCTCGGCCAACAAGAGTGAACTCTGTCTCAAAGAAAAAAAAAAATATCTGGGGAAGCAGTCGAGATCCTGAAATATTTGGGGAGTATTTGGGTCCAGATCCGGAAGTATTTGGGGAGGTAGCCAGTAACCTGCATTTCTTGACTTCCTGGCTCCTGCTCACAGCTGGTGGACCCTGTGGCTGGGTCAGGGGGTCCTGGGAGCCGCTTCAAAGGCAAACACTCTTTGGACAGCGATGAGGAAGATGATGATGATGGGGGGTCCAGCAAATATGACATCTTGGCCTCAGAGGATGTAGAAGGTGAGCTGTACCCGAGAATACACTCTACTGGAGGCTCAAGTAGAGGCCTCTGGTGGTGTGAAGTGAGGGAGGCCCGGTCTCTTTTTTTTCATCCCTAGCAAAGGACACCCCTGTCTTTGGTGCAGGTCAGGAGGCAGCCACACTCCCCAGCGAGGGGGGTGTGCGGATCACACCCTTTAACCTGCAGGAGGAGATGGAGGAAGGCCACTTTGATGCCGATGGCAACTACTTCCTGAACCGGGATGCTCAGATCCGAGACAGCTGGCTGGACAACATTGACTGGGTATGGCCCAGGGGCTGGCGTGGCTGGGGCCAGGGAGTGGCAGAGCTGCTGGTCCTGCTCCCATGGCAGTTTGTGGGAAATCACTCCCCCTCTTCCCATTACAGGTGAAGATCCGGGAGCGGCCACCTGGCCAGCGCCAGGCCTCAGACTCGGAGGAGGAGGATGGCTTGGGCCAGACCCCAATGAGTGCCCAAGCTCTCTTGGAGGGACTTTTGGAGCTCCTATTGCCTAGAGAAACAGTAGCTGGGGCACTGAGGCGTCTAGGGGCCCGAGGAGGAGGCAAAGGGAGCAGCAAGGGGCCCGGACGACCCAATTCCCCACAGCGCCTGGACCGGCTCTCTGGGTTGGCCGACCAGATGGTGGCCCGGGGCAACCTTGGCGTGTACCAGGAAACGAGGGAACGGTTGGCCATGCGGCTGAAGGGTTTGGGATGCCAGACCCTGGGAGCCCACAATCCCACACCCCCGCCCACCCTGGACATGTTCGCTGAGGAAGTGGCAGAGGGGGAACTGGAGACCCCAACCCCTACCCAGAAAGGAGGTGAGCTTGGAGGACACAGGAGGGGGCACTGGGCAGGAGGCAGAGACACTGGAGGCCAAATGGCTTTGCCTGTTACTTTAGAAGCAGAGTCACCGGGAGATGGTCTGGTGGATGTGATGTGGGAATATAAGTGGGAGAACACAGGGGATGCCGAGCTGTATGGACCCTTCACCAGCGCCCAGATGCAGGTGAGCCGCTTTCCTCCTCCTGCCTTGTCCCTGCTGCCCCAACTCCTGTCAGTCCTTCCCCAGCTCTGCCCTCTCCTTGCAGACCTGGGTGAGCGAAGGCTACTTCCCGGACGGTGTTTATTGCCGGAAGTTGGACCCCCCCGGTGGTCAGTTCTACAACTCCAAACGCATTGACTTTGACCTCTACACCTGAGCCTACTGGGGGCCCAGCTTGGTGGGCCCTTCTTTCCTGGACTTTGTGGAGGAGACCCCCAAGTGTCTCAGGCAGTGAGGAAATTGGAGGCCATTTTTCAGTCAATTTCCCTTTTCCAATAAAAGCCTTTAGTTGTGTATTAGGGCCTTGGCTGTACTGACGGCCGGAAGCCAGGGGTCTTCTCCACAGCCCCTTTGGACTCACCTTGGTCCCTGAGTGTTTGCTCCCATGAAGATCCTCCATGGAGGGGCCTGTCAGGCGTCCCGTGATCTCCGTGCCTGGACTCTGCTTGCTGTGTAAACACCCCCAACTGTGTCACTCTCTGGTTCTCTGAGGTTTCTTGTTTGATTCTCTTTAGGTCTGTGGCTTTCAGAATTTCAGATCCTTTGTCCTTGTAGCCACTAGGGAATAGAGCCCCAGAAGGGGAGCTTTTAGGACCAGAAGGACCTGGGCATCCAGAAGACATTGGGACCCTGTTGGGGGAGAGCAGGAATCCTCTTACTCTCGCTCCACCCTCTCAAGCTCCTTAGATATTGGGTAGAAGTGAGATGAGTGGCCCAAGACCAAGGCCCGTCCCTGAGGTTCTGAGAATATCTTCTCTAACCTGGCTTTCCTCTGTCCTTGCAGTTGTTCCCACAGCCTTTCAGTGAAGTGCAAACTCAGTGGCCAAGCATGGGCCAAGTGTGCATTGTACTGGCGCAGAGAGGGGCAGTGATTCACAGGAATCGAAGGGCTGGCCCAGGCCAAGTGGGCCCTTTCCCAGACCTTTCTTGGCACACAGCCTTTGCTGTCTAGCCTTTGTGGCCCTGTGGCCTACATTCTCTGGGCCCCACTATGTGCCTGGCAGAGGGCTAGTGCCTTGAGGAAACTGAGGTAGCTGGGCTGGTCCCCCTCTAGGAATTCAGAGTCTGGTGGTGGGGGCATGGAAGACAGACAGGTATGATTCTTTAGCCTGGGCCTGGCATCCCCCACCCCCACCAGCACTGCCTTACACCTCCCTTGCACCATGCTACATGGTTTCTTCTGCTTTTCCACTATGGCTGCCCCTTGGAGTCTCCCGGGGATCTGTAATGTCTCCTTGGAGATTCAGATTGAGTTGGTCTAGGTTGTGGCCCAGGCATTGCATTTTTCAGAAGCCCCCAGGTGTTTCCAGCGCACAGCCAGGCCAAGAGCCCCTGGGCCTAACCCTCATGGTTGAGGCACACCTCGGGGGAGGGGTGGCTCCTGGACCCCACCATGGTTGTAGAGCTGAGTGTGTGTGACTCTGATGAGGTTCATTAGTTATGGGGGTCTGGGCACCAGAGCTGTAGGATGCACGGGAGCCCAGGGCAGAAGGGGCCAGATGAGCAACTAGGAAAGACCTGGGGCCAGGGTGGAGTGGGAGTAGCTGACGCTCTTGTGAGGCCCCCTCTAGTGCTTGGCCACACTGGAATTTCATTGACTCCAAGAAGTCATCAGGGGTGAGATACCTTCCTTTAGTCATCACTAAGAAAGAAGAGGCCTGTCAGTGACACAGTAAGATGCCATTGATGTAAAGATGTGTCTTGATTTCAGAGAGGTCCGGAAGTGGAAAGCAGGTGTCAGGGCTGCTGAGTACAGGGTTCGCCTGTAGGCCTCAGGGATGGTCTCTTGGGGGTGCCAGGTGAGTGCATGGTAAATGGATGGAGCCCAAGAGGGCCTCCTGTAGGTGTCTTCCAAGCACTCAAATCTAGCCCTTCCAAAGCTGACCTCACCTGACCTCACGGTCTCTCTGAGGCAGCTTCACTGATGATCGTGGTGGGCTGAATAACAGCCTCCAAAGATGTCTAGGTTCTGAACCCCAGAACCTGAGAATATGTTCCCTTGCATAGTAGCAAAAGGGGCCCAGAGCCCAGTGCTTCAGTTCAGAATTTGTTTTTTTTGAGACGGAGTCTTGCTGTGTCATCCAGGATGGAGTGCAGTGGCATAATCACTACAACCTCCCGGGTTCAAGCAATTCTCCTGCCTCAGCCTCCCGAGTAGCTGGGATTACAGGCACGCACCACCATGCCCACCTAATTTTTTTTTTAAGAGATGGAGTTTCACCATGTTGATCAGGCTGGTCTCGAACTCCCGACCTTGTGCCACACGCCTCAGCCTCCCAAAGTGCTGGGATTACAGGCATGAGACACCACACCTGGTCTTTTTTTTTTTTTTTTAATGAATGAGAGGTTCTTATGTTGCCCAAGCTGGCCTTGGACGCATACCTTCACCTCCTCAAGTGCCGGGACAACTGGCCCGAGCCACCATGGCTCCCCAGGATTTCACGGTAGGGAGATGACCCTGGGTGGCTGAGGTGGGCCCTGAGTAATCATGGGGGCCTTTATAAGGGAAAGGGAGTCAGGAGGGTCTGCAAGTGAGGCAAGGAAGCTGCTGGATCTGAAGATGGCAGGGAGGCCCTGGGCCAGGCAATGAGGTGGCCCCTGGAGGAGCTGGAAGAGGCATCGGATTCTGCCCCAAAGCCTTGGCAGCGAAACGCAGCCGCATTCACATGACTTCAACCCCGTGAAAACCATTTTGGACTCCTGACCTCTAGAACTGTAAGATAATAAATTGGTGTGGTTTTCAGCCTTTAAGTTTGTGGTAATTTGTTAGCCCCAGTAGGAAAAACTGCTCATCCATCCAGAGGACACCTCACGAACCACCCAATCACCACCAAATTCTCCCTTCCTGTGACCACATTGCTATTTCAGGTCTTTGTCTGCACGTACAAATATGGCTGCCTCTTGCCAGGGTAGCCTTTATAGCACATCTGAAACTGCACACCTTGGCTTTTTGTTTTGTTTTTAGGGACAGGGCCTCACTGTCACCCAGGCTGGAGTATAGTGGTGTGATCACAGCTCACTGCAGCCTTGAACTCCTGGGTTCAAGTGCTGTGCTCCTCCTGCTTCAGCCTCCTAAGTAGCTGGGACTGTAGGAGGGAGCCACTTCGTCTGGCTAATTAAGAAGAAATTTTTTAGGCTGGGCGCGGTGGCTCAAGCCTGTAATCCCAGCACTTTGGGAGGCCGAGGCGGGTGGATCACGAGGTCAAGAGATCGAGACCATCCTGGTCAACATGGTGAAACCCCGTCTCTACTAAAAATACAAAAAATTAGCTGGGCATGGTGGCGCGTGCCTGTAATCCCAGCTACTCAGGAGGCTGAGGCAGGAGAATTGCCTGAACCCAGGAGGCGGAGGTTGCGGTGAGCCGAGATCGCGCCATTGCACTCCAGTCTGGGTAACAGGAGCGAAACTCCGTCTCAAAAAAAAAAAAAAAAAAAGAAATTTTTTTTTTTTTTGTAGTGACAGGGTCTTGCTATGTTGCCCTGGCTAGCATCAAACTCCTGAGCTCAAGTGATCCTCCTAGCTGAGCCTCCCAAAGTGCTGAGGTTACAGGTGTGGTCCACTGGGCCCAGCCTGCTTTTCTTTTTTAATTGTATGTACGTATATATGCAGTTTATATTTATACAGTTTGTAAGTAATATATATATAAACTTTTTATTTGAGTAAGCTTTTTTTTTGAGATGGAGTTTTCACTCTTGTCACCCAGGCTGAAGTGCAAATGGCACAGCCTCAGCTCGCTGCAACCTCCGCCTTCTGGGTTCAAGGGATTCACATGCCTCAGTCTCCCAAGTAGCTGGGACTACAGGCACCTGCCACCACACTTCAGTATACTTCAGTGTTTTTTTGTATATTCACAGGGTGGTGTAGCCATTACCACAGTCTAATTTTAAAACCGTTTTTTCCTACCATAAACAAAACCTGAACCATGAGTAGTCCCTCCCCACTGCTCCCCACCCTTCCTCATACTCTAGCCCGGGTAACCACCCATCTACTTCTTGCCTCCAGATTAGCCTCTTCTGGGCATTGCAGATAAATGCAATCACACATGTGGTCTCCTGGGTCTGGCTGCTGTTTGGCATCATGCTTCGAAGTCCACCCATGTTGTATATATTGTCATCCACATTTTTTTTGTTTTTTTAATTTTTTTGAGATGGAGTCTCACTCTGTCACCCAGGCGGGAGTTCAGTGGCTGGATCTCAGCTCACGGCAACCTCCACCTCCTGGGTTCAAGCGGTTCTCCTGCCTCAACCTCCTAAGTAGCTTATAGGCCTGTGCCACCGCGCCCAGCTAATTTTTGTGTTTTTAGTAGAGACTGGGTCTCACCATATTGGCCAGGCTGGTCTTGAACCCCTCGCCTAGGTGATCGGCTCGCCTCAGCTTCCCAAAGTGCTGGGATTATAGATGTGAACCACTGCGCCCAGTCCTCGTGTTTATGGTTGAATAACTGTATTGTGTGGATGTATGGTACATTACTACTAATTCAACTTCACACTTTTAAAAAATTTTTCTAGTTTTCCCATAATGTCCCTTTCTGCTTTAGGGTCCCTTCTAGGACACCACATTACGTTTAGTTGCCACATCTCCTTAACTTCCTCAGTCTGACAGCTTCTCAGACTTCACATGTGTTTGTTGACTGACAGTTTCAAGGAATGCTGGTTAGGTATTTTGTAGAATATTATTATTTTTTTTTTGAGATGGAGTTTCGCTTTATTGCCCAGCAATTACGGGTGTGAGCCACTGCGCCTAGCCTATAATTTTTTTTTTTTTTTTTGAGGCAGAGTTTTTCTCTGTCACCCAGGCTGGAGTGCAGTGGTGCGATCTCTGCTGACTGTAACCTCTGCCTCCTGGGTTCAAGTGATTCTCCTGCCTTAACCTCCAAACTAGCTGAGATTACAGTCACCTGCCACCATGCTCTGCTCATTTTTATATTTTTAGTAGAGATGGGGTTTCACCATGTTGGTCAGTGGGTCTCAAACTACTGACCTCAGGTGATCCTCCTGCCTTGGCCTCCCAAAGTGCTGGGATTACAGACATGTGCCAACGCATCCGGCCTCAGAATATTCTTTAAAAAATTTTTTTTAATTTAAAATAATTTTTTTTCTGAAGATAAGGTCTCACTATATTACCCAGGCTGGTCTTGAACTCCCAGGCTCAAGCAATCCTCCTGCCTCAGCCTCCCATGGTCTTGGCGATTATAGGTGTGAGCCTCCACACCCAGTTGAATGTTTGGGCTTCTCTGATACTCTTTCTCATGAATAGGCTTGGGTTGTGGAGTTTAGGGAGGAAGACCACAGTGGTGAAGTTCCTTGCTTTTCACTTAAAACTTAAAAAAAAAAAATGTTTTAACTTTTTTTTTGAAACCAGGTCTTGCTCTGTCGAGCTGGGTAGGGTACAATGGTGCAATCATGGCTCAGTATGGCCAGAGCTTCTGGGCTTAAGTAATCCTGCTTCAGCCTCCCTGGTAGCTGGAGCAAAAGACAGACGGCACCACTTCTGGCTAGTTTTTTGTAATTGTTTTGTAGAGATGGGGTTTCACCATGTTGCCCAGGCTGGACTTGAACTCCTGACCTCAGGTGATCCACCCACCTCAGCCTCCCAAAGTGCTGGGATTGTAGGCGTGAGCCACAGCACTCCAGCCTGAATGCAGCCTCTTGCCTTGGCCAGGTTATTCTTCAGAGAAGCTGCAGGAGTTGGGGAAGGAAGTAAGTCCTGGCACTCCTGGCAGAGGCCTGGGGTGTCAGACTCTGTCCTGGGCACCTGCTGGGGACCTGCAGGAGACGAGGACTACACAGGAGTCCAGGGGGGTTAAAATAAGCAAAAGGTCCGCATCCCCACAACCGAGGAGTGAGGGCTCTTCATGCCTCTGCCACACCTGCCACCCCTTCCCATGAGGAGTGGTTGATTACCCAGACCTAGAGCCACGGTGGGGCCAGCCTGATGACCTGCTGCTAGTTGCTGCACCAGGCTCCCAGGCAGGTGGGCGGCCCGAACTACTTGCCTTCTGGTAGGAACCAAGCCAGAGACCTGGACATGCCCAGCTCCTCCTGATGCCAAGACCTGAGAGGAGTTTCTCTCAAGGGTGGATTTCCAGGCAGGGGCCTCCGTGGAGTCAACAGCCACTCTCAGCTTCCTGTGGAGCCCAGTCCCCATCCTCTGGTCACCATTGGGGATGTGCTCTGCAGGGGAGAGTTCACCCTCCCTGCAGTGGACCGCCCCTGCCATCTCCAGTTGGCCACGGTGGGTGGCTGCGACCCTGTCCCTCTACGCCCCTGTCCTCCAGGAGGCTTCTCTGGCCTAGACTGCCTTTTACGTAAGATCCCAGCTTCTCAGCTGCCTGTGCAGACATGGCGCACGACCTGTCTGTAAAAGCCAGCAGCAGGCGCTGGTAGCCTCTGGTTTCCCTGTTTATTTATTTATTTATTTATTGAGACGGAATTTCACAATAGCGTGATCTTGGCTCACTGCAACCTCCACCTTCCAGGTTCAAGCAATTCTCCTGCCTCAGCTTCCCAAGTAGCTGGGACTACAGGTGCACGCCTCTTACGCCTGGCTAATTTTTGTATTTTTAGTAGAGACAGGGTTTCACCATGTTAGCCCAGACTGGTCTCAAACTCCTGACCTTGTGATCTGCCCACCTTGGCCTCCCAAAGTGCTGGGATTACAGGCATGAGCCACTGCGCTCAGCCTAATTTTTTGTATTTTTAGTAGAGACGGCGTTTTCACCGTGTTGGCCAGGTTGGTCTTGAACTCCTGACCTCGGGGATCCACCTGCCTGGGCCTTTCAAAGTGCTGGGATTACAGGCGTCAGCCACCATGCCTGGCCCTTTTATTTTTAGTTTTACTTATTTTTGAGACACAGTCTCACTCTGTTGCCCAGGCTGGAGTGCAGTGGTGTGACCTCGGCTTGCTGCAACCTCCACCTCCCAGGTTCAGGCGATTCTCCTGCCTCAGCCTCCCTAGTAGCTGGGATTACAGGTTCCTGCCACCACACCCAGCTAAGTTTTATAGTTTTAGTAGAGAGACAGGTTTTCACCGTGTTGCCCAGGGTGGTCTCGAGCTCCTGACCTCAGATGAATTGCCTGCCTTGACCTCCCAAAGTGCTGGGATTACAGGCGTGAGCCACCACGCTCAGCTATTTTTTTATTTTTAGTATCAGGGTCGTGCTGTGTTGCCCAGGCTGGAGTGCAGCGGATCCTCCTAGCTCACTGCAGGCTGGACCTCCCGTGCTCAAGTGATCCTCCCACCTCAGCCCTTTTATTTATTTATTTATTTTTATTTTATTTTTTGAGACGGAGTTTCACTCTTGTTACCCAGGCTGGAGTGCAATGGCGCGATCTTGGCTCACCGCAACCTCCGCCTCCTGGGTTCAGTCAATTCTCCTGCCTCAGCCTCCTTATTATTATTTTTTGTAGACATGGGGTCTCACTATGATGACCAGGCAGATCTCAAACTCCTGGCTTCAAATGATCCTCCTGCCTGGGCCTCTCAAAGTGTTGGGATTACAGGCATGAGCTGCCGTGCCCAGCCTGGTTTCTCCATTCTGATGACATCACACTTGCCCTTACCTTCCTGATTCCCCACCCCTCCCTGTCCCCTTTCCGTATATCTGCCCTGCAGCTCTCACTGGCTTCAGGCCTTTTAGGTCCAGCGCACTGTTTGGGACACATTTCTCTGTCTTGTACACTTCACATTCCCTCGGATACAATATGGGCATCTGCACTCTGGCCTCAGACATCAAGGCCTCTTAACCTGGCCCAGCCTTCCTGTAGCTGGAATTACAGGTGCATACCACCATGCCCAGCTAATTTTTTGTATTTTTAGTAGAGATGGGGTTTCATCATGTTGGCCAGGCTGGTCCTTTTTTTTTTTTTCTTCTGAGACAGAGCCCACTCTGTCATCCAGGCTGGAATGCAATGTCATGATCTTGGCTCACTGCAATCCTCGCCATCCGGGTTCAAGCAATTCTTGTGCCTCAGCCTCCTGAATAGTTGGAACTACAGGCACACACTGCCACACCCAGTTAATTTTTGTATTGTAGAGATGGGGTTTCACCATGTTGGCCAGGCTGGTCTTGAACTTCTGACCTCAAGTGGTCTGCCCACCTTGGCTTCCCAAAGTGGTAGGATTACAGGCGTGAGTCGCCATACCTGGATTAATTTGTTGATTTAAAAAAAAAATCATTTGTGCTTTTTGTGTCCTATTTAAGGAATTTTTGGGCCAGGTAGAGTGGCTCATGCCTGTAATTTCAGCATTTTGGGAGGCTGAGGTGGGAGACTCGATTGAGTCCAGGAGTTCAAGCCCAGACTAGGCAACATAGCAAGGCCCTGTTTCTACATAAATTTTTTTTTTTTTTTTTTTTTTTTTTTTGGGACGGAGTTTCGCTCTTATTACCCAGGCTGGAGTGCAATGGCACGATCTCGGCTCACCGCAACCTCTGCCTCCCGGGTTCAGGCAATTCTCCTGCCCCAGCCTCCTGAGTAGCTGGGATTACAGGCACGTGCCACCATGCCCAGCTAATTTTTTGTAGTTTTAGTAGAGACGGGGTTTCACCATGTTGACCAGGATGGTCTCGATCTCTTGACCTCGTGATCTACCCGCATCGGCCTCCCAAAGTGTTGGGATTACAGGCGTGAGCCACCGTGCCTGGCCTTCTACATAAATTTAAAAAATTATCCAGGCATGGTGGCTTGAGCCTGTAATACCAGCTACTTGAGAGGCTGAGGCAGGAAGATCCCTTGAGCCCAGGAGTTTGAGGCTGCAGTGAGCTGTGATTGTGCCGCTGCTTTCCATTCTGGGTGACAGAGTGAGACTTTGTCTCTAAATAAATGAAATAAAATAAACATAATAAAATACATTTTAAAAATTAAAACAAGAGCCAGGCATGGTGGCTCCTGCCTGTAATCCCAGCACTTTGGGAGGCTGAGGCGGGCAGATCACCTGAGGTCAGGAGTTCGAGACCAGCCTGGCCAATGTAGTAAAATCCTGTCTCTACAAAAAAATACAAAAATTAGCTGGATGTGGTGGCACGTGCCTATAATCCCAGCTACTTGGGAGGCTGAGGCAAAAGAATTGCTTGAACCAGAGAGGTGGAGGTTGCAGTGAACCACGACTGGGCCACTACACTCCAGCCTGGGCAACAGAGTAAGACTTTATTGCAAAAATAAATACATAAATAAATAAAATGAAAAAAGAGCACTCCTGGGATTGAAAAAGAAAAACTTTGCCCTTGATGCCTAGAGGGCTGCACTGGTTCCAAAGATAAACCTTTTTCTTTAGGCACCAGCCTCAAATTAATCTTGTATAACATGGTTTATTTTAGTTCTGTGAATGCGTTTTTTTTTTTTTTCTCTATT
>NW_022436991.1:15539864-15552922 GCF_009761245.1 Sapajus apella | reverse complement strand
GCGCCCGGCCTATTTTTCTTTTTTATATAAAGGTGGGGTTTCACCATGATGGCCAGGCTGGTCTTGAACGCCTGACCTCGGTGATCCACCCACCTCAGCCTCCCAAAGTGCTAGGATTACAGGTGTGAGCCACAGCGCCCGGCCGTGTGTTTTATTTTTTAAAAAATTTTTATTTATTTTTATTTTATTTATGTATTTTTTGGAGACAAAGTCCCCATCTGTCGCCCAGGCTGGAGGGCAGTGGTGCAATCTCGGCTCACTCCAACCTTCGCCTCCCAGTTTAAGCGATTTTCATGCCTCTGCCTCCCAAGTAGCTGGGATTAGAGGCATGCGTCACCACGCCCAGCTAATTTTTGGATTTTTTGTAGTGACAGGGTTTCATCATGTTGGCCAAGATGGTCTCAAACTCCTGACTTCAGGTGATCCGCTGCCTTGGTCTCCCAAAGTGCTGGGATTATAGGTGTGGGCCACTTTGTCTGGCTGTGAATGTGTTTTTAACAGCTGCTCAGTCTTTGTCTTGCTATATGTAACATCTGGGGATGATCAGGGACCATTTCCACTGCTTACTTTTTCTCCTTGCATTTGAACTGGACTCTGATGCCCCCCAAAGGTGGTTGTTGTCCTTGCTTTGTGTTTGTTTTATAATGTGCCATGGTGTGTGGCCACTGATGTCTCTGCCTCGTTTTTGAAAAATTATTGTTTTTGTTTCCAAGCTTGAATTCCTAGGAATACCCCTGTGTCTGTGTAGCCTTAGGTCAGCTGGATAGAGGCTGGGTTCAGTCCCCTTGAGCCAAGGAGAGTTCTGCCCTCTGCCGGTGGATCTGGGTGTGGGTGGGAGAGCACAAAGTTTAGGCTGTTTCTCAGCCTGCCAGGCCTGGCGCTTTGGAATCTTTTCTGTGTTTGCCACCTTAGGGTCAGCCTAGAGCATATGAGTACACTGGGTTGTCTTTGCTTTCTGCTGCAAATGGACATGGTGCCCGTTAGGAATATGTGTGCCCCAATTGCAAATACGTCAGGTTCCTACTTGCTTGCCACGAAGATTGTCACTTGCATTGATATTGATGGGCACTGGTATCGTTCACTTCTCCCCATCAAATGAGTTCCCTTTGGCAGTGAAGCTGCCAGCCCTTAAGGTGGACCCACCTTGGCAGAACCTCTGCAGCTACTCAGCTGGGAATGGGAAGAGGGGGAGCCGTCCTGGCAAGAACACTGCAGACCCCCACTGTTCTCACTCAGAGGTGAGCAGTTTTCAAGCATATATATATATGGCTCTCAGATTGCTATAGGTCCTTCTTTTTTTTTTTTTTTTTTGACAGAGTCTAGCTCTGTTGCCCAGGCTGGAATGTGATGGTATGATCTTGACTCACTGCAACCTCCGCCTCCCAGGTTCAAGTGATTCTCCTCCCTCAGCCTCCTGAGTGGCTGGAATTTTAGGCACATGCCACTATGCCTGGCTAATTTTTTTGTATTTTTAGTAGTGATGGAGTTTCCTCATGTTGGTCAGGCTGGTCTTGAACTCCTGACCTTGTGATCTGCCTGCCTCAGCCTCCCAAAGTGCTGGGATTACAGGTGTGAGCCACCGCGCCCAGTCTTTCTTTTTTTTCTTTTTTCCTTTTTTGTGAAGGACAGACTTTCTTTCTTTCTTTCTTTCTTTTTTTTTTTTTTAATGTATTTACCTCTGTGTGTGTGTGTGTGTGTGTGTGTGTGTGTGTATGTGTGCGCGTGATCTCAAACTCCCGGCCTCAAGCAAGCCTCTTGCCTCAGCCTCCTGAGTAGCTTGGACTATAGGTGTGTGTCACCATGCCTGGCTAATTTTTTTTTGTATTCTTGGTAGAGACTGGATTTTGCCAGTGGCCACTTTGGCCAGGCTGGTCTTGAACACCTGACCTTGTGATCGCCTGCCTCAGCCTCCCAAAGTGTTGGAATTACAGGCATGAGCCACTGCACCTGGCCAAGAGAAGGGAAAAATGCATTACCATGAAATGTCTGAAATCGCAGCTTCCTTATTACTCCGCCCTGTGAATCTCACCTTGCCCTCTCTGAAATCCAGCCTCCATCTCCTCCACTCAGGGAGACTGCTGCACCCTCTGAGCTCCTCTCCTGTGCTACGGCCTGGAACTTCTCTCCAGACAGGAGGCTGGGCAGTCCTAGGATCTGTCTCCTTTGTTTCTCATTTCTCAGTGCTCACTGTCCTGTGCTGCTGCTGTGCAGTGTCTGAAAGACTGAGATTTTGGGTGAGTTTTTACTTGTTTAAGATAGGTAGGTATATCTGGCCCACGTTACTCCTTTCTGGTTGGATGGCCTCATTTAGACTTTTTTTTTTTTTTGAGGCGGATTCTCACTCTGTTGCCAGACTGGAGTGCAGTGGCGTTATGTCGGCTCACTGCAACCTCCGCCTCCCGGGCGATTCTCCTGCCTTAGCCTACTAAGTAGATGAGATCACAGGTATCCACCACCATGCTCAGCTAATTTTGGTTTTGTTTTGTTTTTTGAGACAAAGTGTCACTCTGTGGCCCAGGCTGGAGTACAGTGGCACAATCTGGGCTCACTGCAACTTCTGACTCCCAGGTTCAAGTGATTCTCCTGCCTCAACCTCCCAAATAGCTGGGATTACAGGTGCCCACCAGCATGCCTGGCTAATTTTTTTTTTTTTTTTTGAGACGGAGTTTCACTCATGTTACCCAGGCTGGAGTGCAATGGCGCGATCTCGGCTCACCGCAACCTCCGCCTCCCGGGTTCAGGCAATTCTCCTGCCTCAGCCTCCTGAGTCGCTGGGATTACAGGCACGCGCCACCATGCCCAGCTAATTTTTTGTATTTTTAGTAGAGACGGGGTTTCACCATGTTGACCAGGATGGTCTCGATCTCTTGACCTCGTGATCCACCCGCCTCGGCCTCCCAAAGTGCTGGGATTACAGGCTTGAGCCACCGCGCCCGGCCCCAATTTTTTGTATTTTTAGTAGAGACGGGGTTTCACCATGTTGACCAGGATGGTCTCGATCTTTTGACCTCATGATCCACCCGCCTCAGCCTCCCAAAGTGCTGGGATTACAGGCTTGAGCCACCGCGCCCGGCCTAATTTTTGTATTTTTAGTAAAGATGGGTTTTCATCATGTTGGCCAGGCTGGTCTTGAACTCCTGATCTCAAGTGATCCGCCTGCCACGGCCTCCCAAAGTGCTGGGATTACAGGTGTGAGTCACCGAGCCCAGCCCAGACTTCAATTAACACTATGCTGTGTCCCAACGCAACCTCTCCTGGTGCCCCAGCATCCCTGTCAGCAGAGAAAGTTGACGGGGAAGCTTCTGGTTTTCTATAAATCTCACTGAAATTCTTCAGGAAGGTCAGTAGGGGGCACCATTCTCTGTGCTCAGGCACGCGTGTGCAATGCGGCCTAGCAGCAGGTGTGAGGGAGAAGGGCAGGGATGGAGCCTGGCCTTGAATGTCATCGTCATGGGCTTTCTGTGACCCTACTGCCACCAACTTGTCTGGTATCCACAAGGAGGCAGGACATGTGACAGCTACCTGGGTACCCTGGAATGTTTGTTTTCTGAGGCTTGGGTTTGTTCCTGAAGTTGCCTTCGGATAATAACAGCACCTAACATTTATTAAACATGAATAATGTGAACTAGGCTAGGTTTCATATCTACTAGTCCTTATGATATGATTGTCGTGCAGGTGTAGACCCTTTGGTAGCTGGAATGTGGGGCCTTCTGGGGTTTCCTGAAGGAGTGGCCAGAGTAAGCAGGGTGGGAGGGCTTGGGGAGTTGCTTGGGCCACTGGCTAATTACCAAGAGGCACAGAAGGATTTCAAAATTTTAGCAACTGGGAGACTGGGCAAGGTGGCTCATGCCTGTAATCCCAGCACTTTGGGAGGCCGAGGTGGGTGGATCACCTGAGGTCAGTTCAAGGCCAGCCTGGCCAGCATAGTGAAACCCTGTCTCTACTAAAAATACAAAAATTAGCTGGGCATGGTGGCAGGCACCTGTAATCCCAGCAGCTTGGGAAGCTGAGGTAGGAGAATCACTTGAACCTGGAAGGCATAGGTTGTAGTGAGCTGAGATCACTCCACTGCACTCCAGCCTGGGCAACAGAGTGAGAATCCATCTCAAAAAAAAAAAAAAAAAAATGATGGTCTCACTCTTGCCTAGGCTGGAATGCAGTGGCCTCCCAAAGTGCTGGGATTACAGGCGTGAGCCACCGCACCTGGCAAAGACTATCTTTTTTTTTTTATCTTTTTTTTTTTTTTTTGAGACGGAGTTTCACTCATGTTACCCAGGCTGGAGTGCAATGGCGCGATCTCGGCTCACCGCAACCTCCGCCTCCTGGGTTCAGGCAATTCTCCTGCCTCAGCCTCCTGAGTAGCTGGGATTACAGGCACGCACCACCATGCCCAGCTAATTTTTTGTATTTTTAATAGAGACGGGGTTTCACCATGTTGACCCATGATGGTCTCGATCTCTTGACCTCGTGATCCACCCGCCTCGGCCTCCCAAAGTGCTGGGATTACAGGCTTGAGCCACCGCGCCCGGCCTTACTATCTTAAGAAAATTAATCAGTTTTACATGTTATGTCTTTATTGAGTTATAATTAAATAACTTTATTGAGTTATAATTCACACATTTGAAGTGTACAATTCAATACTTTTTTAGTGTATTCACAGAGTTGTGTGACCATTACTACAATCAATTTTAGAACATTTTCATCACCTTTAAAAGAAACCTTATACCCTGTTTCTCCTCTAACCTTCCCAGCCCCTGGCAACAACCAATCTGTTTATTTTCTGCCTTTTCTGGACTCTTTTTTTTTTTTTTTTGAGCTGTGGTCTTACTCTGTCACCCAGGCTGTAGTGTAGTGGTGGGATCTCAGCTCACTGCAAACTCCGCCTCCTGGGTTCAAGTGATTCTCCTGCCTCAGCCTCCCAGTTAGCTGGGATTACAGGTGCCTGCCACCACACCCAGCTAATTTTTTGTTCTTCTTCTTGTTTTTATTGAGACAGAGTTTCGCTCTGTCACCCAGGCTGGAGTGCAGTGGTGCTTTCTTGGCTGACTGCAACCTCCACCTCCCTGGTTCAAGGAATTCTCCTGCCTCAGCCTCCCAACTAGCTGGGATTACAAATGTGTGCTACCCTACCTGGCTAATTTTTGTATTTTTAGTAGAGAAGGGGTTTCACCATGTTGGCCAAGCTGGTCTTGAACCCCTAACCTCAGGTGATCCACCCACCTCCATCTCCCAAAGTGCTGGGATTACAGGCATGAGCCACCACATCTGGTCCTTCTCTGGACATTTTATATAAGTAGACGTGATCCTTTGTGATTGGATTCTTCTTCTTTTTTTTGAAACGGAGTCTTATTCTGTCACCAGGCTGGAATTCAGGGGAGCCATCCTGGCTCACCACAACCTCCGACTCAGTTCTCCTGCCTCAGCGTCTCAGGTAGCGGGCGTGACAGGCATAGGCCACCACAACTGGCTAATTTTTGTATTTTTAGTAGAGATGGGCTTTCGCCATGTTGGCCAGGGTGGTCTCAAACTCCTGACCTCAGGTGATTCACCCTCCTCAGCCTCCCAAAGTGCTGAAATTACAGACGTTAGCCACTGCGCCCAGAGCTTTGCTGGACATTTTATATAAATAGACATGATCATTTGTGACTGAATTTCTTTCTTTCTTTCTTTCTTTTTTTTTTCGAAACAGGGTCTTGTTCTGTTGCCCAGGCTGGAGTGGTGTGGTCACGGCTCACTGCAGCCTCAACCTCGTGGGCTCAAGTGATCCTTTCCACCTCAGCTTCCTGAGTAGCTGGGACTACAAGCATGCACCATCACACCTGGCTAATTTTTGCATTTTTTGTAGAGATGGGGTTTTGCCATGTTGCCCAGGCTGGTCTCAAACTTGGCTCAAGTGATTCTCCTGCCTTGGCCTCCCAAAGGCTGGGATTACTAGGGTACACCACCACATTCAGCCAGATGTATCACTTTATCCATTCATTGGCTGATAGACACTTGAGTTGTTTCTGGGTTTTGGAAATTATAAAGAATTCTATGAATACTTGCATATGATTGTATATGTGTACACGTTATTGATTGATTGATTGATCGATTGAGACAGAGTCTCACTCTGTCGCTAGGCTGGAGTGCAGTGGTGCGATCTCAGCTTACTGCAACCTCCGTCCCCGAGGTTCAAGCAATTCTCCTGCCTCAGCCTTCCGAGTGGCTGGAATTATAGGTGCCTGCCACCACGCTTAGCTAATTGTTTTTGTATTTTTAGTAGAGATGGGGTTTCAGCATGTTGGTTAGGATGGTCTTGATCTCCTGACCTCATGATCCTCCCACCTCGGCCTCCCAGTGTTGGGATTACAGGCATAAGCCACCGCGCCTTGCCAAACACATTTTTATGTTTTCAATTCCCTTGGGTATCTACCTAGAAGCGGAATTTCTGGGTCATATGGTAACTCTATGTGTAGCATTTTGAGGAACTGCCGAACTGTTTTCCAAAGTGGCCGCACCGTTACACATTCCCACTAGCAGTGGATGAGGGTTAGATATTATGTCTCAAAGACTTGTTAGAATAGTTGAGGATCAATGATTTTATATTATTTTATTGTATATTTTTTTGAGATAGGGTCTTGCTTTGTTGCCTAGAATGGAGTGTAGTGGTGTGATCCTAGCTCACTGTAGCCTGGAACTCCTGGACTCAAGTGATCCTCCCGCCGCAGCCTCCCAAGTAGTTGGGACTACAAGTGCATGCCACCACACACAGCTAATTTAAAAAAATTATTGCCAGGTTTGGTGGCTTACACCTGTAATCCCAGGGTTTTAGGACTCCAAGGTGGATGGATCGCTTGAGACCAGGAGCTCAAGACAAGCCTGAGCAACGATAAAGATAGTGGTGAAACCCTATCTCTGCAAAAAATACAAAAACTTCCCAGGCGTGGTGACATGTGCCTGTAGTCCCAGCTACTCAGGAGGCTGAAGTGGAAGGATCGCTTGAGTCCGGGAGGCAGAGATGGCAGTGAACCAAGACGACACCACTGCACTCCAGTCTGGAGTTTGATCCTGTGTCAAAAAAATAAAGAGGCTGGGTGTGGTGGCTCACACCTGTAATTCCAGCACTGTGGGAGGCCAAGGCTGGTGGATCACTCGAGGTCAGGATTTCGAGACTATCCCGTCTCTACTAAAAATACAAAAATTAGCTGAGTGTGGTGGCTCGTGCCTGTAATCCCAGCTAATCGGGAGGCTGAGGTAGGAGAATTGCTTGAACCAGGGAGTCGGAGGTTGCTGTGAGCAGAGATCATGCCACTGCATTCCAGCCTGGCAACAGAGTGAGACTCCGTTCCACGCGCCCCCCCCCCCCAAAAAGGAAAAAGAAATGAAATCCTCCTGCCTCAGCTCCTGAGTAGCTGGGATTACAGATGTGAGCTACCACATCTGGCTCTAATTTAAGTTTATCCACATGTGGCTAGTGGTTACCTATTGGAACACACAGTTCTAGAGGCTTTAATGCAGAGATCCCTTGTGGAGAAATGGGTCTGGTTAAAGGAGGCAACAAGGAACGCTGAAGCCCTAAGAGGCTAGCAACTGTGGGGCCCTGTTACTACTTGTAGGACTGGCGAGGTAACGGTGAGAAACTGTGTTACTGAAACTCATTAAAACCTGGGAATGTAGAAGAAGGGGCTACCTGACAGGCATTGCAGAAGTGGGTGAAGAGATGAAGCCTACTGGGAACCAGCCCAACCCTGTATGTAGGTGCCCCGTGTCCTGGCAGTGACGAGGGAGTGAGAAAAGAAATAAAGAAAAATACACAATAGAATTTTACATTCACCCAACACAGTCTCGCAGGGTGATTCGCGTTGGCGTCGAGCTCTGGGCTTCATGCGCTTTTATTGGGCGCAATATCTTGTTAATTTTGCAGGCTGTGGGGAGGGGGCTTGAGGAGGAAGACAGCTGGAGGAAGAGCATGTGTCTGCCTCATTCCTAAGAAATGCTAACTAAAGCCCGGCACGGTGGCTCAAGCCTGTAATCCCAGCACTTTGGGAGGCCGAGGCGGGTGGATCACGAGGTCAAGAGATCGAGACCATCCTGGTCAACATGGTGAAACCCCGTCTCTACTAAAAATACAAAAAACATTAGCTGGGCATGGTGGCACGTGCCTGTAATCCCAGCTACTCAGGAGGCTGAGGCAGGAGAATTGCCTGAACCCAGGAGGCGGAGGTTGCAGTGAGCCAAGATCGCGCCATTGCACTCCAGCCTGGGTAACAAGATCGAAACTCCGTCTCCAAAAAAAAAAAAAAAAAAAAAGAACTGCTAACTAAAGACACTGAGCTTTTACCTCCCATTGTCTGTCCAGGTGTTTTGGTGAGAGAGGTGCAGCGGATAAGCTGACATAAGGTCTGACCACACACAGTGCATCAAGGGGCTGATACCTCCCGAGCATTGTGGACACCGAGCAATCGGAATTGCTCCATATTCTGAGAACATAGGCAGAGTTCCAGTGATCTCTGCCCTGCAAGGCCTTCCGGCCTTATCAGCACGCACCTGCGAAGACCCTCCTGAGTCTTGTGAGCAGAGGTTGCATTACTTCCCAGAGTCTTTTGCATAAGTTCCCTTTACGAGATCCTCACACAAACTATGTTGGGAAGAGCTGTGGGACTAAAGCAGTTTTTTCTGCTTTGCAGCCACACCGCAGCGTTCCGCGGTTCTAGGGAGCCCTCAGATGGTCCTCACCATAGGCCTCCTGTTACGGCTGGATCTCTGCTTTTATTTTACTGCACTGTAGTTTGGATATAATCCTTGGCACAAATGTTGTCACTGAGCAAGCACGAAATCACCACTGAGACAAAGACTGGGCCAAATTACAGGGTCTTTATTGCTGGTGGCCACCGAGGACTCTGGTCTCTCTAACCCGTGGCCCCAAAAGGAGGGTGTCAAGACCTTTTATGCCTGTAAACCACTTCCTGGGCAGGGGTGAGGGCGAGGGGCTTCAGACATTCCGAGGGCCAGTGGACTTTGGACATTCCTTAAACCACCTCCTGGGCAAGGGTGAAAGTGAGGGGCTTTGGACATTCTGATTGTTACTTAAGTGGTTCACAGAAGTTAAGCGTTAGTTTACACATTGTCTGGGTAGGGTGGAATTTACAGACCTTAGTTGCTTATTACAAGTCGCAGGGGCCAAGATGGCATGGGTTTGGACTGCTTGCCTATCACATTAGGGTTACAGAGAGCTGTTTCAACAGAAAGCCGAGGTATGGTTGAGGTATGCAGTTTATGGGGCGATTACCACTGTAGCAGGAGTGGCTGCGGGAAACGGATCTCTAGAACACCAAATAAACGAAGGAAGAGTTTATTCGGTCGGGAGACCAGGCAGTAATTTGTCGAAAGCCCAGCTCATTTAACAAAGGAAGGTCCTGCCTTCATATAGGCTTGTACTTTAGATGTTACACGTGGAAGAATCTTAGGTTTATAGCTTTAGGAATCACACATGAAAGGGTTCCGGTTTACAGTTTTAGGACTCACATGTGAAAAGGTCTCTGGTTTGATCTTGTTTTAAGTAAAAATAGTGTCTTCCAGAGAGTGTCCCCAAGATCAAGCATGTTATTTTCAGGAAGGAGATTCAAGAGGCGCCAGCTGGCCTGCTCTGTCTTCTGTTGAGCTGCACGGTGGACGACAGAGGGGGAGGGAATCCCAGATGCCTGGGTTTCCTTCCTTACCATGTCACACAAGTCTCAGTATATGAAAAGCAAAGCAACTCCGTAATCATTTAACTATAAGTAACACAGGTCTGCCCCTGGCCATCTTTTTCCACAAAGCCACTGCCAGAGATGTGAGGCACAGCAGGAAGACAGCAGGGCAGAAATTCCTGACTGTCCTCTCCCTCAGAGCTCCAGCCCATCCTCCCTTTAGCTGACTGAACTCAAGTGAAATCCAGACCAGGCGTGGTGGCTCACACCTGTAATCCCAGCACTTTGGGAGGCCAAGGCAGGGAGTTCAAGACCAGCCTGGCCAACAGGGCAAAACCCTATCTCTATTAAAAAATATAAAAAATTAATTGGGCATGGTGGTGGGCCCCTGTAATCCCAGCTACTTGAAAGGCTGAGGCAGAAGAATTGCTCGTACTGAGGAAGGAGACCCAGGCATCTAGGATCACCTCCCCCTTGCCTTCCACACTGCATTCCAATAGAAGAAAAGCCTGGCTGAACGGCGCCTCCTGAATCACCTTCCTGTAAATAGCAGGCATGGCATGGGGAATCTCTCCGGAAGACATTGTTTTTACTTAAACAAGATCAAACCCCCACCCCACTCTTCCATCGACCAAGACCCTTTCATATGTGATTTTTAAACCCAGACCCTTTCACTTGTAAATTCGAAGGCTGTGAACCTAAGGTTCTTTCATGTGTAGTATCTAGAGTATAAGCCTATATAAAGGCAGAGCTTCTCTTTGTTAGGCGAGCTTGGTTGTTTAGACAAATTGTCGCCTGTCTCCTGGCTGGCCATAAAAATAAACACCTTGGGCCAGGCGCGGTGGTTCACACCTGTAATCCCAGCATTTTGGGAGGCCGAGGCGGGTGGATCACGAGGTCAAGAGATCGAGACCATCCTGGTCAACATGGTGAAACCCTGTCTCTACTAAAAACTACAAAAAATTAGCTGGGCATGGTAGCGTGTGCCTGTAATCCCAGCTACTCAGGAGGCTGAAGCAGGAGAATTGCCTGAACCCAGGAGGCGGAGGTTGCGGTGAGCCGAGATCGAGCCATTGCACTCCAGCCTGGGTAACAAGAGCGAAACTCTGTCTCAAAAAATATATATATAATAATAAAAAAATAAAAAAAAAAAAAACACGTCTTCCTTCCCAGTTCCGTGTTGAGAAGTCTGCTTCTTGTGGCCTCTTCTGCTTTAGTACCGGGGAGGTGGAGCTTGCAGTGAGCCGAGATTGCACCACTGGACTCCAGCCTGGCGACAGAGTGAAACTCCATCTAAAAAAAAAGAAGTCCAGAGGGTGGGGGAAACTCCAGGGTGGAGGGTAGGGCTGAGAATGGGTCTGGGAGTGGGGGACAACCAGCCCAGAGTCACAAACCCCAAAATATCACCTCTGAACCCCAGTGCTCTAAAGAACCCTGTCTGAAACCACTTCCTAGGTGGGACACGCAACTGAACAGAAACTGAGCTGAACAGATGGGGAGGGGGGACTCCTGGAGGTCCCTTCTGAGGAATCTTTGCTGAGTTCTTTCTTTTTTTTTTTGGAGACAGAGTCTCACTCTGTCACGGGGGCTGGAGAGTGCAGTGGCATGATCTCGGCTCACTGCAACCTCCGCCTCCTGGGTTCAAGCAATTTTCCTGCCTCAGCCTCCCGAGTAGCTGAGACTGCAGGTGCCTGCCACCATGCCTGGCTAATTTTTGTATTTTTAGTAGAGGCGAGGTTTCGCCAAGTTGGCCAGGCTAGTTTGGAACTCCTGACCTTAGGTGATCCGCCCACCCTGGCCTCCCAAAGTGCTGAAATTACAAGCACGAGCCACCACACCCGGCTTTTGCTGAGTTCTTAAAGGCTGAGACGGGAAAAGAAAAAGAGTAAACTGTGCCAAGCTTTGTTGTGAGCTGGGTAATTTCGCCATTTTCTTGTTGAACTTTATGACTGTCCTGGAGAGGGCAGCACCATTACCTTTAATTTAGAGCTGAGACAGGGACAGTTGGTGACACCTATCTTGACATTGAGGATGGGAGTCAGTCTTCCAATGAATGGAAGGGGGCCGACTGAGGTGTGATACTGAGTGCCTCAGCAGTTTTTCAGGGTCTGGGGCAGATTTAAAATTGTGTCTGTACTGGCTGATACTTAGTGGCCAGGGGCTCCAGCTTTGGAAACCTGTGATGGCTGCTACCACCTCTGGCTAGGCACGCACATCCCATACTCAATGTGTTGCAATCCCATGCAACCTCCAGTCCCACCCTGAGAATCAAGAATCGTGGACTCTTGATTCTCCACATCTTCTCAAAAGCCCAGCTGCTGGCCAGGCGTGGTGGCTTACACCTGTAATCCCAGCACTTTGGGAGGCTGAGGCAGGCAGATCACTTTAGTAGAGATGGGCGAAACGCCATCTCTACTAAAAATACAAAAATTAGCTGGGCATGGTGGTGTGCGCCTATAATCCCAGCTACTCTGGAGGCTGAGGCAGGAGAATCGCTTGAACCCGGGAGGCGGAGGTTGCAGTGAACTGAGATCGTGCCACTGCACTCCAACCTGGGAGACAGAGTGAGACTCCATCTCAAAAAACAACAACAAAAAAAGTGGAGCTGAGAAATAGCCTAGGGCTTGAGAGCTGAGTGAACAGTCCTTAAGTCCTGTAACTATTTCCAATTATAGCCGTGGGTCGCCTTAGATCAGCAGAAACCTATATGGATTACTCTGATGGAGTGCAAAAAGATCTGAACTGGGACCTTGCTGTGAATTCTGATCCTACCCCTTACCAGCTGTGTGACCTTGGGCAAGACAAGAAACCTCTCTGAGCTGTCATCGCCCTCTCTGTAAGTGAAGTGGCACCCATCTCATATGTCTGTGTTGGTCCTATTCTAATTGACACCACTCTTTTTTTAAATTTTGAGACAGGGTCTTGTTCTGTCGCCCAGGTTGGAGTCCAGTGGTGTGATCCTAGCTCACTGCAAGCTCAAACTCCTGGGCTCAAGTGATCCCCCTTCATCAGCCTCCTGAGTGGCTGGGACCATAGGCATGTGCCCATATGCCTGGCTAATTTTTAAATTTATAAGTAGAGATAGGGTCTCACTGTGTTGCCCAGGCTGGTCTCAAACTCCTGAACCCAAGTGCGATCCTCCTACCTTGGCCTCCCAAAGTGCTGGGATTACAGGAGTGAGCCACGGTGCCTGGTGATACTCACTCTTAAGGTGAGCTCACACGGACCCCTGGCTTTAAATATCATCCAAATGTTGATGTCCCCCAAGTTTTCATCTTCACTGCAGACCTCTTCTATGAGCTCCAGAACTGCTCACTTGAAACTTCCTCCTGAGTGTCTGACAGGCAACACAAACTTAACATTTCTCAAAATGAACTCTCTCTCTCTCTT
>NW_022436991.1:15526956-15539764 GCF_009761245.1 Sapajus apella | reverse complement strand
TTTTTTTTTTTTTTTTTTTTTTTTTTTTGAGATGGGATCTTGCTCTGCCGCCATGCTGAAGTGCAGTGGCATAATCTTGGCTCACTGCAACAGCTGCCTCCCAGGTGCAAGTGATTCTGCCTCAGCCTCCCGAGTAGCTGGGATTACAGGCATGCTACCATACCCGACTAATTTTTTATATTTTTAGTAGAGACAGGGTTTCACCATGTTGGCCAGGCTGGTCTCAAACTTCCTGGCTCAAGCGATCTGCCCTCCTCGTCCTCCCAAAGTGCTGGGGATTACAGGCGTGAGCCACCATGCCCAGCCCCAAAATGAACTCTTTATTCTCCCCCAAACCTGCTCCTCCTGCAGCCTTTCCATATAAGAATATAACAGTTCTATTCTTACAGTAGGTGTGACCGAAAACCTTGGTGGTGTTCTCAATCCTCTCTCACACGTCCCCAAATCCAATCTGTCAAGAAACCTTGGTGATCACTTGAGCCCAGGAGTTTGAGACCAACCTGGGCAACATAGCAAGACCTTGTCTCTACAGAAAAAAAATACAAAAATTAGCTGGACACGGTGGCACACACCTGTGGTCCCAGCTACTCAGGAGGCTGAGGTGGGAGGATTGCTTGAGCCCGGAAGTTGGAGGCTGCAGTGAGCCATGATTGCACCAGTGCACTCCAGCCTGGGCCACAGAATGAAACTCTGTCTCTAAAAAACAGAGCAAAACAAAGTTGAAGCTCTCTAAAGTCTTCACACTGACTCAGAGTGAAAGTGCTAATAATGACCTAAAGCCATGCTCTATGGCTCCTTTCCTCTCTGACCTCACCTTTCATGCCCTCTGCTCCAGCCATACCAGCTTCCTTGGGCGTCCCAGAACACGCCAAGCAGGACCCAGCTTAGGGCCTTTGAACTGGCTTTGTTTGTCTCTAGAATTCCCTAGAAACATCGCATGGCTTATTCCTTCTCTTTCCTCACGTCTCCGCTCAGCCTGTAGAAATGAGCACTTCCCTGCGTGATGTTTCTCCATGATGCCTGCTTCCTACTTATGTAGATTCTGTCTCACTCCAGAGAAGGCTATCCCCAAGAGGAAAGGCAACTGGCCTTGATTTCACTCATTGTCACAATCCTATGCCAGACACATGGTTAGTGTTCAACAAATATTTGTGAAATTAAAGAACAAATTAATAGTGGTGTGAGATAGATACTCTATTCCCATTTTTCTTTATTTTTACTTTTAGTATATTTCTTAAATCTAGAGGCCGGGCACGGTGGCTCAAGCCTGTAATCCCAGCACTTTGGGAGGCCGAGGCGGGTGGATCACGAGGTCAAGAGATCGAGACCATCCTGGTCATCATGGTGAAACCTCGTCTCTACTAAAACTACAAAAAATTAGCTGGGCATGGTGGTGCGTGCCTGTAATCCCAGCTACTCAGGAGGCTGAGGCAGGAGAATTGCCTGAACCCAGGAAGCGGAGGTTGCGGTGAGCCGAGATTGCGCCATTGCACTCCAGCCTGGGTAACATGAGTGAAACTCCGTCTCAAAAAAAAAAAAAAAAAAAAAAAATCTAGAGACAAGGTCTCACTATGTTTCCTGGGATGGCTTCAAACTTCTGGGCTCAAGCAGTCCTCCCGCCTTGGCCTCCTGAGTAGCTGGGATTACTGGGACTGTGCCACCCTGCCTGGCTCTTTTTCTCTTACTATACCCATTTTAAAGGTGAGGAAAACTGAGAGTCAGAAATGTTCCCAAGGGCACACAGTGAGTGGTGGCTGCCTTCAGGTGGGTCTGTCTGACTCCAATGCCCAAGCCTTTACTCAGGACTGGCGAGTTGCCCATGAGCTGTTTTATCCATGACGTCAACTGGCATGAGATATGTTCTCACATGAAAATTAATTTTACAAGAGCGTGCTAGGAAATATTGGCCTTCTGTGAGGAACTACTGTGTTTCTTCCTTTTTGACAGTAACAATTTATGAAAATTTTCCCTTTTGGGGCCAGCCCCAGGAAGCTCAGAGCCTAATGTGGGGTTGGTCACTCTATTAATTCTTTCTTAGGCTGGGATTTTTTTTTTTCCTTTCATTTATGTTAACCTAATTACCAGCTGCTTCCTGTTCCTTGGGAAAGTGGTAAGTCACACATGACATTTTTGGGTTTCCGGCGTGCCCGGCATGGGCTTTCTTTCATTGGGCAGGCACTAGGTGGCTTTTCAGCCTGAAGATGCATGTTTTTCGTCAGAGTGAGGTTGTCTTACAATATTTCTCTGATCACTCTCCTTTCATTTTCTTGGTTCTCTCTTTCCGGCACTCCTACTGGTTGGTTTTGGGCCTCTTGGATTGCTCTGCTGTGTCTCTGCGGAAGGCTACTCATTATCCAACATCCAGTGATCCCTTCTTCTCCAGGAACATGGCCGAACTGCATATCCCAGCCTCTCTTGCAGTAGGCGTGGTCATGTGACTAAGTTTCCAATAGAATGTAAGGAAGTGATATATGTGACTTCCCGTCTTCGGTCTTAGGAAGTAGGCCAGCTCCATACTCTCCCTTCCTGCTGGCTGGAGCTCCCCACGACAGATTCAAACGTGCAGGCGACAAACAGTGCCATACTGGATGATAGAACAGTGATGAGGAAGGGACCTGCGTCCCTGAACGATGAGCGAAGCAGGGCTGCCTTCCTACCACCACTTTACTTGGACATGCCTCTTCTTTTGCTTGCTTGTTTTGCAGATGCCTCTCTTTTTATTTATTTATTTTTTTGAGACGAAGTCTCACTCTATCCCAGGCTGGAGGACAGTGGAGCAATCTTGGCTCACTGCAACCTCTGCCTCCCGGGTTTAAGCTATTCTCCTGCCTCACCCTCTGGAGTAGCTGGGATTACAGGCATGTGCCACCATGCCCGGCTAATTTTTGTATTTTTAGTGGAGATGGGGTTTCATCATCTTGGCCAGGCTGCTCTGGAACTCCTGACCTCGTGATCCACTTGCCTCCGCCTACCAGAATGCTGGGATTACAGGCGTGAGCCACTGCACCTGGCAGACACATTTCTTTATGCCACCACTTACTGGATTTCTATGTTACAGCGGCAGTCTCATATATTTTCACTCATTCTTCTCCACCCCTGCACTTTTTGGGAGTTCCATTTTGTGGGATAATTTATTTATTTTTAAAATTTTTTATCCTTGAGACAGAGTCTCGTTCTGACACCCAGACTGGAGTGCAATGGCAGGATCTTGGCTCACTGCAAATTCCACCTCTGGGTTCAAGTGATTTTCCTGCTGCAGCCTCCCAAGTAGCTGGGATTACAGGTGCCTGCCACCACACCTGGCTAATTTTCGAACTTTTAGTAAAGATGGGGTTTCGCCATGTCGGCCAGGCTGGTCTTGAACTCCGGACCTCAGGCGATCTTCCGCCTTAGTCTCCCAAAGTGCTGGGATTACAGGCATGAGCTACTTCGTCTGGCAGTTTTCTGGGATATATAAATGTTAATATAGTTCATTAACATTTTATTCCAACACTTTGTGTTTGTACAGATGAGGCCTTGCTATATTACCCAGGCTGGTCTTGAACTTCTGGCATCAAGCCATCCTCCTTGGCCTGCCAAACTGCAGGGATTATACGAGTGAGCTACTGTGCCCGGCTTTTTTTTTTCTCGACTTCTCCCCGCCACCCAGCTTCTTTATTCCAATGCAAAATTAGTAATTCAGTGTCATGGCTTTAATTTCTAAGAATTCAGTCTTGTGCTCTATTTCTTTTTTATAGTACCCTGTTTTTATAGCATAGCAATATCTTTTTTTGTTTGTTTGAGACAAAGTCTCGCTCTGTTGCCCAGGCTGGAGTACAGTGTTGTGATCTCCACTCACTGCAACCTCCATCTCCTGGCTCAAGTGATTCTCCTGCCTCAGTCTTCCAAGTAGCTGGGATTACAGGAACCCACCACCACGCCCAGCTACTTTTTGTATTTTTAGTAGAGACAGGGATTCACCATGTTGGCCAGGCTGCTCTTGAACTCCTGACCCCAGGTGATCCATCCACCTCAGCCTCCCAAAATGCTGGGATGACAAGTGTGAGCCACTGTGACCAGCCAGCAATATCTTTTTTTTTTTTTTTTTTTGGTATGGGGTCTTGCTCTGTCGTCCAGGCCAGAATGCGGTGGCATGAGCACAGCTCATTGCAGCCTCACATTCTCAGGCTCAAGCAATCCTCCCACCTTAGCCTCCAGAGCAGCTGGGATTACAGGCACGTGCCACCATGTCCTGCCCAGCTAATTTTTTTTCTTTTTTGGAGGCAGCAGCTTCATTTATTAGGGGCTTTGGTGGTGGTGGGGAAAGGCGACGCCGGGGTCAGAGGCGTAGGAAGAAGAGCTTGGAGCTGTGGTCCAGCATGTACTCACCGGGGCCCGGCCAGCTCCCACCCAGCTAATTTTTAAATTTTTTGTAGAGACAGGGTCTCACTATGTTGCCAAGGCTGGTCTCAAACTCCTGGTCTCAAGTGATCCTCCCGTTTTGGCCTCCCAAAGTGCTGGGATTATAGAGGTGAGCCTCATGCCTGGCCTGAAGCAGTATTTTCTCAAATGTCTCTAAGGATACCAGACTTTTTTCTTTTATTATTTATTTATTTTTAGAGATGGGGTCTCACTATGTTGCCCAGGCTGGAGTGCAGTGGCTATTCACAGTTACGATCCCACTACTGATCAGCATGGGAGTTTTGACCTGCTCCGTTTCTGACCTGGGCCGGTTCACCCCTCCTTAGGCATCCTGGTGGTCCCTTGCTCCCAGGAGGTCACCATAATGATGCCGAACTTAGTGCGGACACCCGATCGGCATAGTGCACTACAGCCCAGAACTCCTGGGCTCAAGCGATCCTCCAGTCTCAGCCTCCCGAGTAGCTGGGACTGCAGGCACAGGCACGTGTCACCTCGCCCAGCTTTTTTTTTTTTTTCTTTTTCTTTACCTAAATTTTGTTTCCTCCAGGATTACTTTTCTTTTTTTAAAACATGTACTTAGGATGCGTTTGGCTACAAATAACTAAACATCCGACTTAGAGGAAACTCATAGAAGCGAGTGGCTGGGAGTAAGGGCCCGTTGATCAGGCATTTGGGAGGCCTTGGAATCCTGCGCTCTTCCTCCTCCGCCTCTGCAATCCTACAATGTTTTCATCCGGGGGCCAGTTCTTCTCAGAGTTCTAGGATGTGTCCTTAATCATGACTGGTGGGAGGCAGAAGTCACTGTCCCTGGGCTCTCTTTTAAAAGGAAGGAGCCTTTCTAAGAAGCCTCTCTTCCTTTTATCTCAGTGGCTAGAATTGGGGCATGTGCCCTTTCCTGACGTGATGCAGTCGTGGGCAGTAGCCACTCTCCTGAGTGGTTACTTTAGGTTAGTCAGACTTTGCTGGAGCTGCAGAAGGAAGGGGTCAGTGCCCAGGAAAGAAGGAGGCAGAATGGACGATGAGGTTGATTTATCTTGGTGCTTTCCTTTCATGCTGTAGGGTTCCTTTGAATGTTGTTAATATTTTCTGGGCGCAATGGCTCTGGCTGTAGTTCCAGAAGCTTGGGAGGGGGAGGTGGGTGGAATCTCTTGTGCTCGGGAGTTCCAGACCAGCCTGGGCAACAGAGGGAGACCCCTGTCTCTACAAAAATTAGCCAGGCACAGTGCTGTGCACCTGTAGTCCCAGCTTTGCTGGGAGGATTACTTGAGACTGGAAAGTTGAGTTGGGGCTGTAGTGAGCTATGACCTTGCCACTGCATTCCAGCCTGGGTGACAGAGTGAAACCCTGTTTAAAAAAAGAAAAAAAAGTTGGTACTTCTTTCAAGTCTGATGATACTTCAGAGTGAGCCAATAAAAGGCTAACTGGGGCTTTTGGTGCTGGAGTATGGCTTTCCAACTTGAGGGCTGGCTTTCATATCAAGCGTGAGAATAAACTAAAGACCTGTTTAGTTGCAAGGTTACTTTGGGCACGGTGGCTCACGACTGTAGTCCCATCACTTTGGGAGGCCGAGGGGGACAGATCACCTGAGGTCAGTAGTTTGAGACCAGCCTATCCAACACAGTGAAATCCTTTCTCTACTAAAAATACAAAATTAGCCAGGTACAAAACATACCTGTAACCCCCACTACTCGGGAGGCTGAGGCAGGAGAATCACTTGAACCCAGGAAGCGGAGGTTGCAGTGAGCGGAGATTGCCTCATTGCATCCCAGCCTGAGTGACAGAGTGAGACCCTGTCTCAAAAGAAAAAAAAAAAAGTTTATCTTTTTCTTAGGGAGCTCACTTTCTTTGGATTTGACCTGAGAATGTGCTCCTGCAAAATTAAGGGGGTAAACCACGAAATAGGAGGGTGCAGAGTACAGGAAATAGGAGATCCAACCCAAGAGAGAAATAACCTGTGGCCCCAAGATGTAGCCGTGTAGTGACAGGGAGTGGGAGGAGAGGAGGTAGGTCACACTGGAGCGAGGGATTAGAGAAGCAATCAGCTAGGTAAAATTAAAAGATGTATAACAAAGGGTAGGTAATCATAGTAAATGCTTGGCTGTGTGCTGAACAGTAGTTATGTCATGCTTTTTTTTTTTTTTTATAGAGAGGGTCTCCCTCTGCCACCTAGATGCAGTGTTGCAGGGGCATCATCATAGCTCATTGCAGTCTTGAACTTCTGTGTTCCAGTGATTGTCCCTTCTCAGCCTCCTGAGTAGCTGGAACTACAGGAATGTGACACCATGCCCGGCTATTTAAAAAAATTTTTTTTTCCATACAGATGGGCCTTGGTATGTTGCCCAGGCTGGTCTCGAACTCCTGACCTCAAGTGATCCTCCTACCTTGGCCTCTCAAATGCTGGGATTACAGACACGAGCCACCGCATCCAGCCCCATAATTTTAGAAAGAAAGAAAATTAATAGTTAGACTCAAACTCTGGACCAGACAGTGCTGATCTTGATTATCTGAGATGAAAAAAATATCTTTTATCTGTGTTATTTGATTTCATAGCTACTAGCTACATGTGGTTTCTGAGCACTTGAAATGTGACTAGCTAGACGCAACTGGGGAACTACATTTTAAATCTCTTTAATTTTAATTAATTTACGTTAAAGTAGCCTCCTGTGGCCAGTGGCTTCTATATTAAGCAATGCAGCTCTAAGCAATGTGAACAAGAGAATGCCAATATTATCTACATTTAACCACATAAAAGTAAATGTACAGGTAACAGAAATGAGCAGAAGAGAGATAAAGGAAAGCCACTATCTTTGTGTCCCCAAGTGATAAGAATTTAGGCCGGAAGGTGCGGCTCACGCCTGTAATCCCAGTATTTTTGGAGGCTGAGGCAAGGAGGATTGCTTGAGCCCAGGAGTTCAAGACCAGCCTAGGCAACATAATGAGATCCCTGTCTCTGCAAAAAAATTTAAAAATTAGCTGGGTATGGTGGTGCATACCTGTAGTCCCAACTACTCAAGAGGCTGAGGCAGGAGGATCACTTGAGCCCAGAAGCCAGCTGAGATCAGGCCACTGCACTCCAGCACTCTAGCCTGGGCAAAAGAGTGAGACCCTGTCTCGAAAACAAACAAACAAGCAAACAAGCAAAAAACCCCAAGCAAACAAAAAACAAACATACATATATAAATAAAGTTACAAAAGCAACTTTCGTGTGTTACAAAGAACCAGAAGAGAGGGATTTAACTGACCTGCAAGGTGGGATGGCTAGAGCGGGGCCAGTGCGTCAGACACTCACCTATGATTATGCCAGGCAAAATGGATACATGACGAAATAGAATTCTAGCATCTCCATGTAGTAACAGAAAAAAATAGAATTATAATAGAAGAATTGTAATAGAATTGTAATAGGAGAAATAGAATTCTAGCATCTCCATGTAGTAATAGAAAAAAAAAGGAATGACAGAGTTAGCACGCTCTGTAGGAATGTGGACCCACTGGTAGAATTCAGAGTAGAAAAAGTTAAAAGCATTAGAAGTGGTCTCTGTCTGAGACCATGACTCAGTGAGGAGAGGGAAGACTTCTCATTGTTCACGGCAAACACTCTGTGCTTATAATATGCATTAGCTAAGGGAACAGCACTTTTCCTTTTTCCTTTTTTTGGAGACAAGGTCTTGCTCTGTCACCCAGGCTGGAATGCAGTGTCTCGATCTCGGCTCACAGCAACCTCTGCCTCCTGGCCCCACAAGGCACTGTGATTACAGGTGGGGGCCACTGTGCCTGGTCTGGTGCTTCTCAATGAATAAATAAGTATGTAAACTTCTCTTTTCTGACCAGATGGAAATTACCCAGAAGAGGGTGGTGTGACTTGTCAGTCCTTTTTGTTGACAGCTCTGTGGATGGGAAGAAAGGGGTTCCTGGCCCCAAGCAAGCCCCAATTCTGTGGCCCTGGAGGATGAGAAGGGGTAATTACATGTCAAAGAAAAACACAGCCAGACAGTAGTAACAGTGGTGAAAACAGATTTTACTCAGTAAGTGCTTGCAGTAGGGGAAACAGCTGAGCTCCATTCTGATTTGTGCAAAGGTGATTTGGGGATTTAATTAATTAATTAGTTTTTTGGGACAGGGTCTCGATCTGTCGCCCAGGCTTGTGATTGTGTCTGTTTCTCAGATGGGGCAGTGGCACAATCACGGCTTGCTGTAGCCTTGAACTCCAGGCTCAAGCAGTCCTCCTCCCTCTGCCTCCTGAGTTAGCTGGGACCACAGGCATTTGCCACTACGCCTGGCTAATTTTATGTTTTTGAGGCAGAGTCTCACTCTGTTGCCCAGGCTGGGTAGTGGCGCGATCTTGGCTCACAGCAACCTCCACCTCCCAGGTTCACGCAATTCTCCTGCCTCAGTCTCCCGAGTAGCTGGGACTACAGGCTTGAGCCACTAGGCTCAGCTAGTTTTTTTTTTTTAATTAGTAGAGATGGGTTTTACCATGTTGGCCAGGCTGGTCTCAAACTCCTGACCTCAGGTGATCCTCCTGCATTTGGCCTCCCAAAATGCTGGGATTACAAGGATGAGCCACCACACTGGCCTGGCTAATTTTTTAATTCTTTATAGATTACAGGCCTAAGCCACCACACTGGGGCCTCTCTCTTATCAGGTAGTCCTTATCAGGCTTTGACTGTGGGCCCCTCACACTGTCTAACTTAACCCTCCCAGGAACTTTGAAGAATACTATTATTATTCCGATTTCACAAATGAAGAAACTAAAACAGAGAGATTAAATGCCTGACCCAGGGCCATCTAGATGGCAGGCTACGCAGGCGGGAGTCAAACTCAGGTATCCCCACACCCCCCATCCTGCTTCTGTGGCCTCCCTGCTCCTGGACTTCTGCTGGCCCCTGTCTACCTTGGAGTAGGAACAGCCCCTCAAAGACCTGCAGGGAGCTGGGCACCGTGGCTCATGCCTGTAATCCCAGCACTTTGGGAGGCTAGGGTGAGTGGATCACCTGAGGTCAAGAGTTCAAGACCAGCCTGACCAACATGGAGAAACCACGTCTCTACTAAAAATACAGAAATTAGCCGGGCATGATGGTGGGCACCTGTAATCCCAGCTACTCAGGAGGCTGAGGCAGGAGAATCACTTGAGAACCCCAGAGGCGGAGGTTGCGGTGAGCCAAGATCGAGACACTGCACACCAGCCTGGGCGACAGACATTCCATCTCAAAAAAAAAAAAAAAGAGAGAGACCTGTAGGAGGAACTGGGGCCTGGGGTGGGCAGAACTATTATCTCAGGAGAAGCAGGCAAACCTCTGGTGACCGCTGATGACCTCAAGGCTGAGTAGGCAGGGCCTTCACATCAGCTCCAGGCACACCCAGCCTCCCTGTCCCTGGCCTCACCACGCCCGTCTCTGCTCTCCACCCTTTGGCCTCCTTGCCTTTGTCCACAGTTCTGCAGCCTGACACCCTCCTCCTTCTCTCAACCAGAGAAGTCTGCAGTCAGTAAACATCATCCAGTGCCTACTGTGTACCAAGCACTTCCTGGGTGCTGGAGCCCTGTGTAAGCACACACGCATAGCCATGAGGCCACGGCGCTGGCATTCCAGCGTGGGGAGAGCGACAGACGCAAAATAAGAAGGTCCATTACAATGGTGAGTTAGAAGACGAGAAGTGCCATGGAGAGAAAACAAGGAGAGGGGTTACAGTCCAGAGGGAGGGGGTGCGATTTAAATCGGGTGGCCAGCTGGGCGCGATGGCTCACACCTGTAATCCCAGCACTTTGGGAGGCTGAGGTAGGAGGTTCATTTGAGCCTAGTGGGAGGTTCACTTGAGCCTAGGAGTTTGAAATCAGTCTGGGCAACAAAGCAAAACCCCATCTGTATGAAAAATTTTAAAAGTAGGCTGGGCATGGTGGCTCACGCCTGTAATCCCAGCACTCTGGGAGGTCGAGGAGGATGGATCACTTGAGCTCAGGAGTTCAAGACCAGTCTGGCCAACATGGTGAAACCCTGTCTCAATTAAAAATACAAAAAATTAGCCCGGCGTGGTGGTACGTGCCTATAATCCCAGCTACTCAGGAAACTGGGGCAGGAGAATTGCTGGAATCCAGGAGCAGGAGGTTGCAGTGAGCTGAGATTGTGCCACTGCACTCCAGCCTGTGAGACAGAGTGAGACCCCCTCTCAAAAAAAAAAAAAAAAAAAAAAAAAAAAAATAATCTCCCCCCCTTTTTTTTCCCCTCCCTGGCCCAACCATGGAATCAGCCACTTCCCAAGGAACCCTTGTTCCTTCAAGGGGAAAAAATAGAGACATGCCGTTTCTTTCTTTATCGAGACAGAATCTTGCTTTGTTGCCCATGCTGGAGTGCAATGGTGTGATCTCAGCTCACTGCAACTTCTACCTCCTGAATTCAAGGGATTCTTCTGCCTCAGCCTCCCAAGTAGCTGGGATTACAAGTGTCTGCCACCACACTCGGCTAATTTTTGTATTTTTAAAGTAGAGATGGGGTTTCACTATGTTGGTCAGGCTGGTTTCAAATTCCTGACCTCAGTGATCCACCTGCCTCAGCCTCCCAAAGTTTTGGGATTACAGGTGTGAGCCACCGCGCCCGGCCGAGTGGTATTTAGAAGCCAGGATCTGGATGTCAGATGGCTGAGTCCATTTTGAAGGTAGAAATAGCAGAATTTGCAGATAGATTGGATATGAGGTATAAGATAAGGAGAGGAGTCCCTATTCCCTTTAGCTTTTTATTTTAATTGTTTAATTTTTAAAAAATAGAGACAGAGTTTTGCTATGTTGCCCAAGCTGGTTTCAAACTCCTGAGCTCAAGCAATCTACCTGCCTTGGCCTCTCAAAATGCTAGGATTATAGGTGTGAGCCGCTAAACCCAGCATAGCTATCTATCTGTCTATTTGTTTTTGGGACAGGGTCTCAATTTGTTATCCAGGCTGGAGTGCAGTGGCAGGATCTCGGCTCACTGCAGCCTTCACCTACCAGGTACAAATGATTCTCGTGGCTCAGCCACCTGAGTAGCTGAGATTACAGTCATGTGCCACCACACCCAGCTAACTTTTGAATTTTTAGCATAGACGGACGGGGTTTTACCATGTTGGCCAGGCTGGTCTCGAACATCTGACCTCAAATGATCTGCCTGTCTTGGCCTCCCAAAGTGCTGGGGTATTACAGGCGTGAGCCACTGTGTCCGGCCAACCTAAGAGGTCTTTAGCTTTGGCCTTTGGACCTTAGACAGACTTGACTTTGCATCTCATCTCTAGCACTTACTGGTTGTATGAGTCTGGCCAAATCTCTCAATCGTTTTATTTTTCAGATTCGGTTCTCAGTTTCTTCACCTGCAAAATAAGGGTAGTGATACGTGTTTCACAGGGCTGTCCAGAAAAATAGATGCTCTGTGAATGGAAAGTGCTTGGTCCTGAGGCTGGCCCATTCAAAATGCCCTGGGCAGGTGGCTTAGCCTTTCTACACCTTGGCTTCCTCACTCATAAAAATAGCCTTGCTCTGGGGAGCCCCTGGGGTGAAACACAGAGATCCTTCGGCGCTGTACCTGGAAGATGGTGAGAATCAGTCCATGACTGCTGCAATCAAAGTCTTCTAAGTGTTGCCTTTTTTTTTTTTTTGGATGGAGTTTCACTCAGCCTCCCAAGTAGCTGGGATTACAGGCACCCGTCCCATGCCCAGCTAATTTTTGTATTTTTAGTAGAGACGGGGTTTCGTCATGTTGGTCAGGCTGGTCTTGAACTCCTGACAGGTGAACATCCATCTCAGACTCCCAAAGTGCTGGGATTACAGGCTTGAGCCACCGTGCCTGGCCCATTTCTGTCTATTTTCTAGAATGAAAAAAATGTAGGCTAGGGGCGGTGGCTCATGCCTGTAATCCCAGCACTTTGGGAGGCCAAGGTGGGTGGATCACTTGAGCCCAGGAGTTCAAGACCAGCTGGGCAACATAGCTAAATATTAGCTGGGTGTGGTAGCTACTTGGAAGGTTGAGGCAGGAGAATCACTTGAACCCAGGAGGCAGAGGTTGTAGTAAGCTGAGATCACGCCACTGCACTCCAGCCTAGGCAACTGTTTCAAAAAAAAAACAACCAAAAAACAAATATAATTTCCAATTACTTTGCAGCCAGTTATTCTTGCTCTTCTATTTGCAATAGTAGAAGATTGAAGCAACTTCCTAGATGTCTGACAGTGGAATGGTTTCTTTTCTTTTTCTTTTTTGTTAGAGACGAGGATCTCACTGTGTGGTCAGGCAAGGCTTGAACTCCTGGCCTCAAGTGATCCTCCTGCCTCTGGAGGCAGGAGGTAGGGTACAGTCCCAGAGTCAAAGCACTGGGATTACAGGTGTGAACCACTGCATGCGTCTGGTTTCCTTCCTTCCTTCCTTCCTTCCTTCCTTCCTTCCTTCCTTCCTTC
>NW_022436991.1:15482003-15526946 GCF_009761245.1 Sapajus apella | reverse complement strand
TTCCTTCCTTCCTTCCTTCCTTCCTTCCTTCCTTCCTTCCTTCCTTCCTTCTCTCCTTTCTTCCTTCTCTCCTTCCTTCCTTCCTTCCTTCCTTCTCTCCTTCTCTTTCATTCTACCTCTTTCTTTTCCTTTTTTTCTGTCTTGTTGAAACAGAAATGCATAATAATTATAGTAAAATAAACTAGGATATTTACTGCAGCACTATGAAATGTTGGAAAACAAGCTGATGGTCATCACTAGGGAATACTTAAATTATAGTATATTTCTGGCCTGGCACGGTGGTTCACACCTGCAATCCCAGCACTTTGGGAGGCTGATGGGGGCGGATTGCGAGGCCAGGAGATTGAAACCATCCTGGCTAACATGGTGAAATCCCATCTCTACTAAAAATAGAATTAGCTGGGCATGGTGGCACACACCTGTAGTCTCAGCTACTTGGGAGGCTGAGGCAGGAGAATCACTTGAACCCGGGAGTTGGAGGTTGTAGTGAGCTGAGATTGTGCCACTGACTATAGCCTGGGTGACAGAGCGAGACTCCGTCTCAAAAAAAAAAAATTATAGTGTATTACTTGGAATATTATGCAACTGTTGTGTGTGTGTGTGTGTGTGTGTGTTCCCAAGCATTGTTCAGTAACAAAGGAAAAGTATGAAACATGAAAATCGATGAATACCTGCTTGTGTAGACACAGGCATTGTCAGGAATATTTATCTGGAGGTGGTGGGTTTGGAGCCTTTCTGTCTGTTGTCTAGGGTGTATCAAGAATGCCAGGTTGCCCGGGTGCGGTGGCTTACACCTGTAATCCCAGCACTTTGGAAGCCCGAGGCTGGAGGATCACGAGGTCAGGAGTTTGAGACCACCCTGACCAACATGATGAAATCCCACCTCTATTTACTTAAAAAAAAAAATAAAAAAAAAAGAATGCCAGTTACTGAGCACTTTAAAAATTTTTTTTGAGATGGAGTCTCACTCTGTCACCCAGACTGGAGTGCAGTGGCACCATCTCAGCTCACTGCAACCTCCACCTCTCAGGTTCAAGTGATTTTTGTGCCTCAGCCTCCTGAGTAGCTGGGACTACAGATGCCCGCCACCATGTCCAGCTAATTTTTGTATTTTTAGTAGAGATGGGGTTTCACCATGTTGGCCAGGCTGGTCTCGAACTCCTGACCTCAGGTGATCCGTTCGCCTCAGCCTCCCAAATTGTTGGGCTTACAGGCGTGAGCTACCACGCCCTGTCTCTGAGCATTTGGTACTCAAGCCATTTGCCAGTGCTGTGCTTGCAGCAAGCTCCCCTGCGGGACACTGGGCTTACCAGGGGCCCTAGAGGAGGGGAATCTCCCACGCTCAGCGCTCTGCAGCTGTGGTGTCAGTCTGGGCCCTTCCATGCTGCCCCCGCAGGACTTCGGTAAAGGGAACTGACGCAAACATCACACTGCTGTTGCTTGCTGTGAGCAATGAATTCCTGCAGCTCTCATCCAGGAGTCTCAGGTGTTTGGGTCAGACAAACTCATCAGCTTGTAGATAGGACACAGTTCCATGGGCCTGTTAGAATCTTCTATTGTGCACACATTACTTTTACGATATACAAATCAGTTTTGATTAAAAAAAAATTTATTTTTTTTTTTAGTGACAGGAGTTTTGCTATGTTGCCCAGGCTGGTCTCGAACTCTTGGCCTCAAAGGATCCTCCCATCTTGGCTGGGACTACAGGCTTGCCGCACCACGCCCAGCACCGAATTTCGTTTTTAAAGAACGAAAACCAACCAAGAGTTGAAGCTTGCTCATTAGAGGAAAGTCAGGAAATGGAAACCATTCAGAGAAGAAAATATCCCCACCCCCTACTCTCACCGATCCAAAGACAATTAGGTTAATCCCTTAGTGGATATCCTTCCAGGTGGTTTTCCATACAGATTCCCACATCTTTACTAGTCTGCAGAAATGAGATCCTAGCATATGCAGTGCGTAGGAACCACCTTGGTTTAGCCAAGCCTCCCCCACTGGGGGCCTCTGTGGTGACCCCCAGCTCCCCGTGACAGAGTCAGGAGCTCACCAACCTGCAAAGGTTTTCACAGTGCCTAGCCAGACTGGGGGCTTCCTCTTGCCCTGCTACTTCCTGGGAGTTCTGAGGGCAGGAAATGGCACCACTCAGTTCCTGGCCTAACAGCTTCGGGACCACAAATGCAAAGGAAACCACCCACCCCTCCCACCTCCTCCTCTGCACCTTCAAGTTCTCAGGCGCACATTCCCGCCACCCCGCCTCTGAGCCCCGCCCTCCCCAGCATCACCCCTTCCATCCCATTCCTCAGCCCAGAGCCAGGAGTCAGGATTCCAGACCCCGCACTTCCCTGCCTGCCTCAGGTGAGCCCCAGAACCCCAGGCACCACGCGGGCCCTTGAAGAATGCTGTTTTCGCCCAGCAGCTGTGGGAGCAGGGCGGGTGGGGCAGGATGGAGGGGTGGGTGGGTGGAGCCAGGGCCCACTTCCTTTCCCCTTGGGGCCCTGTCCGCCCCAGTCTTGCCCCAGCCTTGGGAGGTGGTGGAGTGACCTGGCCCCAGCCCTGCATCCTTATCAGTGGAGCCAGTAAGAGGGTGAGACTTGGTGGGGCAGGGGCCTCAGTGGGCCTGGGAATGTGCCTGAGGCTTGAAAAGACTGGGACAGGTGATGATGGTGATGATGGGAAGAGATCGGGAGCCAATGGGCTGCTCAGGGTCAGCGAAAGCCAGGAGGGGGTGGTCACTGCTGGAGTCTGAGCTGTGGAGGCTGGAGGAAGCCTCGGGATGGGGCTGATGGGGGAACTGCCCGCATCTGTTCCTCTGTCATTACTGATAACAGTAAAAGCCAGAATGGAAAAAGCCGTTAAACCGCAGGTTGGGCCTGGCTGGTGGAGGGGACGTGGGCAGAGGGGAGGTCTGCTGAGGTCTTCTGGCAACTCCCGTGTCTTCTGTTCTCCGGCTGCCCACCTGCAGGTCCAGTTCCTGCTCGTGCCTGTTTGCCTGGATATGGCCACGCTTCTCCTCCTCCTCGGGGTGCTGGTGGTGAGCCCAGAGGTTCTGGGGAACATGACAGCTGTGCAGACACCCACCCCCGGAGGGTCTTCTGCTCCTTTGGTCCTTACTAGTGAGGGCCTGAGCCTCAACTCAACCGTCGACATCACTTTGATAAGTGACCCTAAAGACGATGGCACCAGGGACCAGACCTCAGCCCCACCTCCTGTAACATCCGTCAATGAGGGATCCCCTGTTGGGACTTCCATTGGTGCCAGCACTGGTTTCGCTGTACCTGAGCCAATGACCTTGGAGAAAGTTTCCTTCAATAATTCATCAGTGCTCCTGGAAACCACCAGTGCAACCAGTCACCCGCCTGCGCCCACAACAGCAAGCTCTCTAGGATCCCACACTGTGACAGATGAAACCGTGACAACCAACTTTCCGGAAACCCCCAGTGGGACCAGGGGACCCTCTCTTGCCATGGCAACTAGCTCTCTGGAGACCTCCAGTGGGGCCACTGGATCCCTTGTTACCAAGCCAACTGGATCTCTGGAGAGCTCCAGTGACACCTTTGGATCTCTTGTCACCATGGTAGCTAGCTCTCTGGAGACCGCTGCTGGGACCACTCGACCCCCTGTTACCACGGCAGCTGCCTCCCTGGAGCCCTCCAGCTGGGCCAGTGAACCCCAGGTCTCTAGTGTAAAGCTATCCACAATGATGACTCCAACGACCCCCACCAACGCAAGCACTGGGTCCTTCCTGCACCCAGATGAGGACTCGAGAGGCATGCTGCTGGTGGCGGTGCTTGCGGCGCTGCTGGTGGTCATGGTCCTCGTGGCTCTCCTCCTGCTGTGGCGGCGGCGGCAGAAGCGGCGGACAGGGGCCCTGGTGCTGAGCGGAGGTGGCAAGCGCAATGGGGTGGTGGACGCCTGGGCTGGGCCAGCCCAGGTTCCTGAGGAGGGGGCCATGACAGTGACCGTGGGAGGGTCCGGGGGCAACAAGGGCTCTGGGGTCCCTGATGGGGGGGAATCTGGCCAGCGGCCGACGCTCACCACTTTCTTTGGCAGACGGAAGTCTCGCCAGGGCTCCCTGGTGATGGAGGAGCTGAAGTCTGGGTCAGGCCCCAGCCTCAAGGGGGAAGAGGAGCCGCTGGTGGGCGGTGAGGATGGGGCTGTGGACGCCCCCGCTCCCGATGAGCCGGAAGCTGGAGATGGGGCTGCCCGTTAGTGCTGGCAAATAGTGAGGCTGGAGGCTGGAATCCCAGCCAGCCTCCAGCACCTTCCCTCTTACCATCACTCTGTCACCTCACCCCCACGTTTCCACCTGGCACCCCATCCTCACCCAAATCTTTTTTTTTTTGAGATGGAGTTTCGCTCTTGTTGCTCAGGCTTGAGTGCAATGGCATGACCTCAGCTCGGAGGTTTAAGCGATCCTCTTGCCTTAGCCTCCAGAGTAGCTGGGATTACAGGTTCCCACCACCACACCCGGCTACTTTTTTTTGTATTTTTGGTAGAGATGGGGGTTTCACCATGTTAGACAGGCTGGTCTTGAACTCTTGACCTCAAGTGATCCACCCGCCTTGGCCTCCTGAAGTGCTGAGATTACGGGCATTAGCCACCATGCCTGGCCTCCTCACCTGCATCTTCACTCCAAATTCCCATCAGGCTTTTCAGCCCAGGATTTCCTGCCGGCGTCCTCACCCAGTGCCCACAACCAGCACCTGGGCAGGGCAGGGCCGGCACAGGCTCACGTCTGTGGAATGAATGACTAAATCCTCCGCGTGCACCCCTACTTCTCCCCATCGCCGCTTCCCGCTCTTTCTTGTTCTTGGAATTGGCTGCTGAGTCTCCATCCACCAAATTTACCTGACCTGTGATTTCTTCGAGGATACTCCCTTCCCCACCCCCCAACCCCCACACCCCGGGTTGACCAGAGTCTGGAAGAAGAAGGACAAGAGAACCTGGCAAACTCCCTCCTGGGATTAACTTTGTAAAGCACCCTTGCCCCGTATCTGCAAGGGGCATGGAAACCTGGCAGCCCCAAACTGCCTTTAGCTCTCGGCCCCAGGGGTGGCCTGGAGCATGACTGGGTGGGGCCACTGGCCTGTGGCCTCTCGTCTTTCCCAGGGCACCTGGACTCTAGGCTGGCCCTGGTCCATGCCATCACACTCTCCCCACCCATGGACGGAGGCAGCCGGAGGCCTCGTGGTTTCTCCTCAGAGTTTCTGGCTGGGTGTAGTTCTCAGAAGCCCCAGTGCCTGCGTGAGTCCACTCATGGGTGTGGTTTGTGTGCAAGAGCTGAGGATTTGGCGATGTTTGGGAGGGGTAGTGGTGAGGACAGATGGTGTGGGGGTGGGAAGTGGTGCACAGACTGGAGAGTCAACCTGAGCGCGGGGGAATGCAGGGACTGCTGAGCACATGTGTGCCATCTTTGCTCTGATGGGGTGGACTTAGCAGAAAGTCTAACTCTGTCTGTATCCCAGTACAGAATGCCAGGGTGGGCGCAGGGGCTGGTGCCTTTAATCCCAGCACTTTGGAAGGTTGATGCAGGAGGATCGCTTGAGGCCAGGAGTTTGAGCCTGCAGTGAGCTGTGATTGCACCACTGCACTCCAGCCTGGGCGACAGAGCAAGACCCTGTCTGAAAAAACAAAAAGAAAGCCAGGCTTCATATAAAGATCATATGCGTGACCCAAATGTGAGTTCTTCAATTCAGCCATGGTAATCCCTTCCTCGAGGTCTCCTTTACTGCACACACGTGCACGCGCACAAAAATAGGCAGAGGGTCGGTGTGCGAACAGAGGTGCGCAAACAGAAGGGTCCGCCCTGGTAGCGGAGACTGGTCTTGCTGCAGCTTCCCCCCTGCATGGTTCCAGGTTTAGTTTGCCTGTGTCTCCTCTTCCATCCCAGGGGCTGAGCCCCTTCCCCTCTCCAAGAGGAACCAGTGAGAGTGAGTAAAGGGAGGGGAGGAAACTGGCCCCAGAGCCAGGGACTTCCCCTGTGGGGCCTGGGTGGAGAGGAGAGGACCCAACGGTGCTGCCTCTGAGACCAGCCCAGGCTACAGTCCAGGACCACACAGGGGCCAGGGCAGTTGGTATTTCCCGAGGGCAAAGAGGAAATTTGCAAAGAGGAAGTTGTTGAGTCAGAGGGTGCGGTGGCTGAGAGCAGACAGGTTGACCTGCAAAAAGAGATAGGGGAAGCCTGTGAGCGTGACAGTCCTGCTCTGTGGCTGGACAGGAGATCGGGGAAAGGGTCAGGTGGCCGATGGGCTCGTGCAGTGGGAGAGGACAGGGAGGGAAGGGGTGGCGAAGGGGCTTACTTGGTGAGTGGGAAGGGGTGAGCTGGGATGGAACTGGCCTTCTACCAGCCAGGCTGGGCACCCACTGAACTGCATCTGGTGGCCTTTTCTTTTCTCTTCTTTTTTGAGGCAGTCTTGCTCTGTCTCCCAGGCTGGAGTGCAGTGGCGCGATCTCGGCTCACTGCAACCTCCACCTCCTGGGTTCAATCGATTCTCCTGCCCCAGCCTCGAGAGTAGCTGATTACAGGCGCCTGCCTTGGTGGCCTTTTCCTATTGCAGTTTGGACTCACTGCAGCTGCAGAATGACAGAGGCCACGTCCAAAAATCCCTTAGAGACACTGTTGTCTTAGAATTGTCAAAATAAGTGCCCCCATGTCAGGTTTCAAAAATACTGTCACCGAATGCCACTGTCCTCAGCTCTACCTTCCTTTCCTTTGACAGATGTGGTTGTTTTCTGAGCCAGGACTGGTTTCAGCCGTGTCCTAGGAGAATCGTGAAAAAAAGAGGTAGGGGTCAGGAAGGCACCCAACAGGGCTTTCATAGTCCAGAAAATATCAATATATAAGTGTTAAAAGAGAGACAGGCTGGGTGCAGTGGCTCACGCCTGTAAACCCAGCACTTTGGGAGGCTGAGGCAGGCCGATCATGAGGTCAGAAGTTCGAGGCCAGCTTGACCAACATGGTGAAACCCTGTCTCTACTAAAAATACAAAAATTAGTCAGATGTGGTGGTGCACGCCTGCAATCCCAGCTACTTGGGAGGCTGAGGCAGGAGAATCGCTTGAACCTGGGAGGCAGAGGTTGCAGTGAGCCGAGATCATGCCACTGCACTCCAGCCTGGGTGACAAAGCGAGACTCTGACTCAAAATATAAAAATGAAAATAAAAAATTAAAGAGAGGCACAAACAGTGTTATGAGTGCTCCAAGGAAAACCATGTGTTCATAACTCTCAGGGGAAGCCTTCCAAGCCATGCGTGTGTGTGCATGTGTGTGTGCATGCGAGCATGTGTATGTGCGTATGTGTTCGCACATGCATGTGTACTGTGGTAAGGAAGACTTTGAGGAAGGATTCCAGTGGCCAAGCAGAAGGACTAGCGTTGCCCTGGGGAAAGGTTGGAAGGCCTCACCTGAGAGTGCGTCATGGCCTTTGTCATATTTACTGTTTGATTCCTTTTTTTAAAAAATTATTTTTATTTTTTTTCTACAGATGAGCACCACCACACCTGGCTAATTTTTGTGTTTTTTGTAGAGATGAGGTTTCACCATATTGCCCTGGCTGATCTCAAACTCCTAGGCACAAGAGATCCATCCGCCTCAGCCTTCCAAAATGCTGGGATTATAGGCATGAGCTGCTGCATCCAACCACTGCTTTATTCCTGGTGGCTGCTGTGCCTGGTATGTTGCAGATCCTCCATGAATATGCATTTGAATGAATGAATGAATGAATGAGATGACGCATCAGAGACTTTTCTTTTTATTGCATTTTAGGTTTTGGGGTACATGTGAAGAACATGCAAGATTGTTGTATAAGTACACACATGGCAGTGTGATTTGCTGCCTTCCTCCCCATCACCTATACTCAGAGACTTTTTTTTTTGAGGTGAGGTTTCATTCTGTCACTCAGGCCGGAGTGCAATGGTGCAATCATAGCTCACTGCAGCCTCAACCTCCTGGGCCTCTGGAGCAGCTGGGATCACAGGTGTGCGCCACCATACCAAGCTAAGTTTTAAAAAAATTTTAGTTTGTAGAGATGGGGTCTTGCTATGTTGCCCAGGCTGGTCTTGAACTCTTGGGCTCAACTGATCCTCCCACCTAAGCCTCCCCAAGTGCTGGGATTATAGGTGTGAGCCACTGTGCCCAGCCTTCCCTCAGAGATTTAAGGCTGGGAAGGATTTTACCAAGCTGGGAAAAGGGAAAGACATTCCCGGCACAGGGAATAGCTGGTGGAAATGCATGATTTGAAAAAAAAAAAAAAAGTAAAGCAGATCCAGTACTGTGGCTCATGCCTGTAATCCCAGCACTTTGGGAGGCCCAAGAGGGAGCATTGCTTGAGGCTAGGAGTTCAAGACCAGCCTGGGTAATATAGCAAGACCCTGTCTCTACAAAATTGTAAAAGATTAGCCAGGCATGGTGGTGTGTAGCTCACGCCTGTAATCCCAGCACTTCGGGAGGCCAAGGTGGGTGGATCGTGGGGTCAGGAGTTTGAGACCAGCTTGATCAACATGGTGAAATCCTGTCTTTTCTAAAAATACAAAAATTAGCTGGGCATGGTGGCATGTATCTTTAATCTCAGCTACTTGGGAAACTGAGGCAGGAGAATTGCTTGAGCCCCGGAAGCAGAGGTTGCAGTGAGCCAAGATCGGGTCATTGCACTCCAGCCTAGGTGACAGAGCAAGACTCCGTCTTGGAAAAAAAAGAAAAAAATATATAAAGTATGGTATAAAATTAAATATATCAGTTATGAAAATAACTGTAAATGGCTTATTAAAGTTATAGTCACTAAAAATCATGTTTTTGAAAATTATGTAATGATTTTGGAAAATGCCAGCAATATAATGTTAAGCAAGCTACTCCTCTGTAAATACATATGATTCCAGTTTTGTAATAAAAATCCGCAAACATATATGCACTTATAAGGAAAAAAAGAACCCGTCGCAATGTTTACCATGCTTATCTCTAAAGTGATGACTTTATGTGTAATTTTTATTTTGTTTATGCTCTCCTGTATTTTCCAAATTTCATACAATAAATATGTTACTTTTACTAAATGAAAAAATAGTGGTCAAAAAGGTGTTCAAGGGAGTGGCTGGGATGTCTGGTTTGAGGAGAGCGGTGGGGGATGAGGCTGCAAGTGGAGGTTAGAGCCATGCTGTGAAAAGTTCAAGACTTTTAATTAGGCCGGGCGCAGTGGCTCACGCCTGTAATCCCAGCACTTTGGGAGGCCGAGGTGGGCGGATCATGAGGTCAGGAGTTTGAGACTAGCTTGACCAACATGGTGAAACCCCGTCTCTACTAAAAATACAAAAATTAGCTGGGCATGGTGGCATGCATCTGTAATCCCAGCTACTCAGGAGGCTGAGGCAGGAGAATTGCTTCAACCCAGGAGGAGGAGGTTGCAGTGAGCTGAGGTTACACTACTGCACTCTAGCCAGGGTGACAGAGCAAGACTTCGTCTCAAAAAAAAAAAAAAAATTGCCGGGTGCGGTGGTTTATGCCTGTAATCCCAGCACTTTGGGAGGCCATGGTGGGCAGATCATGAGGTCAGGAGTTCAAGACCAGCCTGGCAAACAGAGCTTGTAGTGAGCCAATGTCGCGCCACTGCACTCCAGCCTGGGCGACAGAGCAAAGCTCTGTCTCAAAAAAAAAAAAAAAAAAAAAAAAAATGGTGGGCATGGTGGCACGCACCTGTGGTTCCAGCTGCTAAGGAGGATGAGGTAGGAGCATCACTTGAGACCAGGATGCAGTGAGCCATGACCGCACCACTGCACTTCAGCCTGTATGGCACCCTGTCTCAAAATATAGTAATAATAAAATTTAAAAATAAAATAAAAGGCTGCTGTGTCTAGGTGCTATTCCTGTACCCCCAAGGCTGTCAGATTGGAGCCCTCCTTCCTTAGCATGGCATATAAGACCCTTGGGACCTGACCATATCTCTCCTCTGACCACCCCTGCCCGGTCAGCCATCGGTACAGACAGTCTATGCTATCCAGTCCCATCAAATTCCTGCTGCTCCCTAAATATGCCATGCACTTTTTTTGGAGGTGAGGGGTGAGGAAGGGCAGTTTAAAATGTTGAAAATATTTTTTTTTCCAGACAGTAAAATAACACTTTTTCCTGTTTTGCAAAAGTTAATTATCAGCACATTGCAGTTTCTTTGTTTTGATTTTTTGAGTCAGAGTCTTGCTCTGTCCCCCAAGCTGGAGTGTAGTCAGTCTCAGCTCACTGCAACCTCCATCTCCCAAGTTCAAGTAATGATCCTGCTTCAACCTCCCAAGTAGCTGGGACTATAAGCATGTGCCACCATGCTTGGCTAATTTTTGTATCTTTAGTAGAGACATGGTTTTGCCATGTTGGCCAGGCTGGTCTTGAACTGACCTCAAGTGATCCACCCGCCTCAGCCTCCCAAAGTGCTGGGATTACAGGCATGAGCCACTACGCCCAGCCTGCATCCCCATTTTCTGACCCTCGTCCATGTTCAAGTGGGCGGGGGAAGCCGGGGAAGGGAGGACGGGCTACCTGAGGGCTGCAGGCAGAGGTGACTCCTGTGAGTTCAGAGCACTCAGCCCTTGGGCAGATGGAACAGAACAGAAGCAAATCCCATCTCTGAGCCACCAAGCTCAGACTCGTGTGGCAGGAGACAGATCATACAGCACTATTTTTTTTTTTTTAAGACGGAGTTTCACTCATGTTACCCAGGCTGGAGTGCAATGGCTCGATCTCGGCTCACCGCAACCTCCGCCTCCTGGGTTCAGGCAATTCTCCTGCCTCAGCCTCCTGAGTAGCTGGGATTACAGGCACGTGCCACCATGCCCAGCTGATTTTTTGTATTTTTTTTAGTAGAGACGGGGTTTCACCATGTTGACCAGGATGGTCTCGATCTCTTGACCTCGTGATCCACCTGCCTCAGCCTCCCAAAGTGCTGGGATTACAGGCTTGAGCCACCGCGCCCGGCCATACAGCACTATTAACAAAACAACACAGAGCTCAGTGGCTCACACCTGTAATCCAGCACTTTAGGAGGCCGGGGTGAGAGGATTGCTTGACCCCAGGAGTTTGAGACCAGCCTGACCAACATAGTGGGACCCCATCTCTACAAACAAACAAAAAAAATTAGCTGAGCCTGGTGATGCACACCTGTAGTCCCAGCTACTTGGGAGGCTGAGGTGGGAGGCTTGCTTGAACCTGGGAGGTCGAGGCTGTGGTGAGCTATGATTGCACCACTGCACTCTGGTCTGGGCAACAGAGCAAGACCTTGTCTTCCAAAAAAAAAAAAAGAAGAAGATAATCAAAGGTTTCTAAATTCCCAAAGTAATAACAAAAGCAGGCCCAAACAAAAGCAGAGAGAAAACCTTTAAACCCTAAGAGGCGATTTAGGCGGAGGAGCCCACCCAGTGGTGACTGGCTAGTTCTGGGAGGTTTGGGGCAGGGCCATTAGACAATGGAAACCCAGTTTATTCTGGAAACAATCAACTTGCTCCCCAAAATGAGCTGCAAGCGAGTGCCTGTGCGCTCAGCCCAGTCTGGAGCTCGGAGCCTGGCTGCCCCACTGCGCCATCACCAGCCTGGCTGAACGAGGGTCCCAGTCAAACCATGTGGGCTCTGCATTGGCCTTGGAGAGAACCACGGGCTCCCCCTGGGTTGCCTGAGCTCTGCCTGAAGCCAGCCCTCCCCAAGCTGGCCCACAACAAACGCCTTGACTTCCCGTCAACTCTTCCTCAACCGTCAAGATTCAGCACAGATGCCACTGGCTCAGTGCAGCTGCCCTCGCTGCCACACCCCGTGCAGACTTTGCGTTCCTTCTCCCTCCTGCAGCGCCCCGAGCGACAGCGTGAATAACCCGGCTGTCCAGATGTGAGGGTGTCACTCATCACCAGCCTGTGATCCCCTCCAAGGCCACATGTCCTCTTTGTGGCTCCAGAGCCCAGGGCCCAGCGTGCAGTAGCTGTATGTATTTACTGAATGGAGGGATGAATAAGTTCAGGTACGGATAATAGTTTTATTTATTTATTTATTTATTATTGTTTTTGAGACAAAGACCCGCTCTGTTGCTCAGTCTGCTGTCTTGGCTCACTGCAACCTCTACTTCTTGGGTTCAAACGATTCTCTTGTCTCAGCTTCCCAAGTAGCTGGGATTACAGGCGCCCACCACCATGCCTGGCTAATTTTTGTAATTTTAGTAGAGACGGGGTTTCAACATGTTGGCCAGGCTAGTTTCGAACTCCTGACCTCAGGTGATCTGCCTGCCTTGGCCTTCTAAAGTGCTGGGATTACAGGTGTGAGCCACCGCACCTGGCCTTATTTATTTTGGTATGGATGGGAGGTCTCACTCTGTTGCTCAGGCTGGTCTCGATCTCCTGGCCTCAAGTGATCCTTTTGCCTCAGCCTGCTAAACTGTTGGGATTACAGGCACAAGCCACAGTGCCTGGCCCAGTTCTGTCTTTTGAGTTGAACTTGTCATCCAGGAGGATGTTGTGAACAAGTGTGAAATGATAATATTCTTTCTAGCCCACTCTAGATACAGCAGCAGTTTGGAGGGTAAAAGATGTTGGGTTTGAAATAGATTTATTGGCCAAGTGTGATGGCTCACACCTGTAATCCCAGCACTTTGGCAGGCCAAGGCAGGAGGATTGCTTGAGCCTTTAAACATGACGAAACCTGGTCCCTACTAAAAATACGAAAATTAGCTGGGCGTGGTGGCGTACTCATATAGTCCCAGCTGCTCGGGAGGCCGAGGTGGGAGAATCGCTTTGACCTGGAAGGCAGAGGTTGCAGTGAGCTAAGATTGCACCACTGCACTCCAGCCTGGGTGATGGAGTGGGACTCTCTCTCTCTCAAAAAAAAAAAAAAAAAAAAAAAAGATTCATTCAGAAAACAAGATTTTAGAACTAATTGGCTATTGAGGTGATGGAGGGAAGAATAAGGCTAGACTTCAAGGTTTCTATCTAGAGATTGAGGAGATGCTGATATCATTGTCTGGAAATGCAGGGGTCGAGAAATTTTGGAGGAAACAGTGAGCTCATTTTTAGAAATGTTAGGAGGAATGTTTGGGAGACAGAAATAGAGGCCTAAGGTCACTTGAGCCCAGGAGTTCGAGACCAGCCTGGGTGACATGGTGAAACACTGTCTCTACTAAAATTACAAAAATTAGTCTGGCGTGGTGGCACATGCCCTACTTGGGAGGCTGAGGTGAACAGTTGCTTGAACCTGGGAGGCGGAGGTTGCAGTGAGCCGAGATTGTGCCACTATACTCCAGCCTGGGTGACAGAATGAGACTTTGTCTCAAAAAGAGTCAGCTGAGCATGGTGGCTCATGCCTGTAATCCCAGCACTTTGGGAGGCCAAGGTGTGTGGATCACTTGAGGTCAGGAGTTCCAGACCAGCCTGAGCAACATGGCGAAACCCTGTTTCTATCAAAAGTACAAAAATTAGCCTGGCATGGGGGCATACGCCTATAATCCCAGCTACTTGGGAAGCTGAGACAGAAGAATCGCTTGAACTCTAGAGGTGGAGGTTGCAGTGAGCCAAGATCGTGCCACTGGACTCCAGCCTGGGTGACAGAGTGAGACTCCATCTCAAAATAAATAAATAAATAAAATAAAAATAAATAAATAGTGGTACAGATGGATAGATACATAAATTATGTCATTCACTAGGTAGGTTGAGAAGAGAGCTGTAGAGATAATCTGAGTGTAATAGTCAGGGCAGGCTAACTGCTGTAACAAACAGCCCCCACATTTCAGTGGTATAACTCAAGAGAAATTTTTTCCTTGCTTATGACAGTAACAGTTCATTGCTGACATTTGGAGCATGACCTTCCACATGGTCATTTTGGGACCCAGTCTCTTTCCACCTTGTGGCTCTGTCATTCTCCTAGAGCCTTGGAGTGCTCTGCTTTTGAGCAGCTGATGGGATGGGAGAGGCAGAGTAGGATTCTGTGATGAAGATTTCTACGGGTCAGGTCTGGAAATATTTTTTGCTCACACTACGTTGCCCAGAACAAGACTGCCTCAGCACAAAGGAAGCTGGGAAATGTAGTTTAGTAGGGTGCCCAGAAGGAAAAGAGAGATAATCCATGCCACCCTGAAGCAACACCAAAATATGAGGGCTGGATGTAGGAAGAAGCACCCGCAAAAGCAGCACCTGTCTCATAAAAAAGAAAGAAAGAAAAAAAAAGATGAACCAGGAGAAAAATGACATTTGGACGTCCTGTCTCTAAAGAAAAAAAAAGCTCACTGCATCTCACTGGAGCCTCAGAAGCAAGCCCAGGACTGAAGCAAGGTCAGCAAGGTGCTGGGGTGAAAAGCAAACCAGACTCCAGCCTGGCCAATGTGGTGAAACCCCGTCTCTACTAACAATACAAAAATTAGCTGGGCATAGCGGTAGGCGCCTGCATTCCCAGCTACTCAGGAGGCTGAGGTGGGAGGATCACTTGAGCCCGGGGCTCGGAGGTTGTAGTGAGCTGAGATCATGCCACTATACTCCAGCCTGGACGACAGAGCAAGACCCTGTCTCAAAAAAAAAAAAAAAAAAGAAAAATGAGCCTGAGGGTGAGGCCTCCCTAAATGTTGTGCCTTGGGTGCCTCAATTCTTCACCCAGCCCCAGTCCTAGTGGTCAGGTGCGGCAGAGAAAGAAAAGGGAGAAGGCTGGGAAGATGCCAGTGAATTTAGCGACCAGCAGTCCCTGCGAGCGACTGTAACAAGAAGGAAGGCCCTGGCAGCTCTTGGACAGGAATTTGACTGAAGTCCAGTCCCAGTGACTGCAATTTCCCAATTTTCTGGTTCAGAAGCCAGGCTCTAAGCTGTGTGTGCCCTTAAAGTTACTTTGGAAGAGGGAAGGGAAGGGAAGTGGATGTTAGTTGAGTTCTGTGGGAAGTAAAAGTTCCTCTTCAAAGTTGCCTTTCTTGTTAAAGAATAAATCATAAGTGTGCTAATAACGCTTTGTTAAGCCCTATCCTATGTAGATGTTAGACATGCCATGCTTACAGACATGTAGTACATTCTATGCCCTTGTACTTTAACCAAGATATCTGTGCTGGATGTGCTCACAGGCATGTCCCAGCTCTCCATTGCTTTTACCTGTTTAGAAAATTTTAGGTTGTTGGCCAATTGGGTTTTAGCTTAGATTGTGAGGTCTGGCTCCAGCCAACAGAGTTCAGACACAGCAGTAAGGACGACCCCAAATGCATAAGGGATAAATATGTCTGCTTTTCCTTTGTTTGTTATATTCTCGTGGCAAGATGGCTAGTGAGAGTACCCTTCCTGCAGTCCAGGAAGTAAAAATTGCTTGCTGGGAGATCCTCCGTCTCAATGCTGATTTTCCTTTGCGGCGCTGAGCATCTGTTTCCAACAGTTCCTACTCTGTTTCATTTGCAGAGTTTTCTCACTTCATTCTCAGTTGAACCCATGAGGTAGATGTTATGCCATGAGTGTTTTTTTCTTTAGAGACAGGGTCTCTCTCTGTCACCCAGGCTGGACTGTGGTGGCAGGATCATGGCTCACTGCAGCTTTGAACTCCTGGACTCAAGCCATCCTCCCATCTCAGCCTACAGGTGTGCACCACTGTACTTAGTGAATTTCTTTTCCTTTTTTCTGTTTTTTGGGAGAGATGGGATCTGTCTATGTCTCTGTGATGCCCAGGCTGGCCTCAAACTTCTCAAACTCCTGGCCTCAAGCAATCCTCCTGCCTTGGCCTCCCAAAGCACTGGGATTGCAGGCATGAGTCACTGCACCCAGCCTGTTATGCTATTTTATTTATTTATTTATTTAGAGACAGAATCTCACTCTGTCACCCAGGCTGGAGTGCAGCGGCATGATCTGGGCTCACTGCAACCTCCACCTCCCGGGTTCAAGTGAGTCTCATGCCTCAGCCTCTCAAGCAGCTGGGATTACAGGTGCTCGCCACCATGCCTGGCTAATTTTTATATTTTTAGTAGAGGCAGGGTTTCACCATGTTGGCCAGGCTGGTCTCGAACTCCTGACGTCAGGTGATCCACCCACCTAGGCCTCCCAAAGTGCTGGGGTTACAGGCATGGGCCACCGCACCAGGCCCTGTTATGCCATTTTAAAGCTAAGGAAACTGAGGCACAGAAAAAGGTAAAAAAAGTTCTTGAGATCAAAAAGGATGGAGTTAAGATTTGAACCCAGGTCCAAGGCCCATGATCTTCCCAGCACAGCATCCAAAATGCCTGCCTGCACTCACCAGGGAGCACATGTTTACATTCACAGCCTTGTACCCTGGGTTAGGGCCAGGAGGACTGGGTGTGGGGCGAGAACAGGGCCTCTGGCTCCTCCACTGGCTGGGGCAGGGCTTCTGAGTTCCCCATTGGAGCCCCTCCTCTGACCATGGGGGGCACCCTGAGGAATGTGCAGGCCTGGCAGAGGACAGGAGGGAGGCCCAGAGAGCCTGGGAAGGACTGGCTGGCTGCTTCCTCCCTCCACAGCCCCACCCCCTGGCCTGGTGCCTCTGGGAGCCCTGAGCCTGAGAGCCAACACACCAGCCCAGCCAGCTGCAAGTCACCATGGACGCTGAAGGTAAAGGGACACTCTCTGCCGTGTCCCTGCACCCACCCCCCACTGCATGCCCCTACCCCCATCCTGACTCATCTCAGCCCCTCTGGCTTCCTCTGGAGCCATCTCTCCATGTCTCCTCTGGTCCCGTCATGGTCATTGACTCCCTTACCTACCCCATGTCCCTGCAGCCTGGCCCAAGCCCCAGAGGCCCGTTTTCACTCTTCTTTCTCCTTCTGTGTTAAGTCCCAAAGAAGCTCTGGGGAAGGAAGGGGCTTGAGCCCTAGAAAGGGGCAGGGCGGCCTGGAGGAGGTGGCATCTCCTAGGGGCTGAGGGGGCTGGTAGTGGGAGGCTGGGCAGGGGAGCAGCTTGGACTTCGGCTCTCGCTGGTAGCTCAGGGAAGCAGAGACAAAGTCCTGTCTCATCTGCAGCTGGGTGGGGGAGGGGGCTTGAGTCCCGTGATTCCCTGCTTAGGCGCTGCCTGGAGCAGACCCAGGGACTGCTCTGCGGTCAGAAGGCCCCACCAGGGAGCTGGCTGTGTGACTGTGGGTGGGTTGCGGCTTCTCAGAGTCTCGTTTTCTTCCATCTGTAAAATGACAATAATAGTTCTGGCTGGGCACAGTGGCTCACGCCTGTAATTCCAGCACTTTGGGAGGCCGAGGCGGGTGGATCACCTGAGGTCAGGAGTTCGAGACCAGCCTAGCCAACATGGTGAAACCCCGTCTCTACTAAACATACAAAAATTAGCTGAGTGTGGTGGTGCATGCCTGTAATCCCAGTTACTCTGGAGGCTGAGCCTGGAGAATTGCTTGAACCCCGGTGGCAGAGGTTGCAGTGAGCCGAGATCGGGCCACTGCACTCCAGCCTGGGCGACAGAGCTAGACTCTGTCTCAAAAAAAAAAGAAAAAAAAATAGTTCCCTGTTCACAAGGTTGTTGGGAGGACAGATGATGGGAGGCATGGGTGCCTGGATCCTCCTCCACCTTTGGGGTGCCTACTGGCCCCACACACCCGGCCCCTCTGGCTTTGCTGTGGAACCAGCTCTCGGGGGGTCCCATGCAGGATGGCACACAGGCACCTAACCAGCTCTCGGGGGGTTCCATGGAGGATGGCACACAGGCACCTTCCAGTCTCCATTGTGTCTTTCTCTTTTGAAACCACACCGACCTGGATTTCAGTCCTGGCTGCCACCTTCTTTCCCCATGCCCACTGGGCACTGTCACCTGCATGTGCCCTGTGTCTCCACTGCCTGGCCTGCGCTCTCTATTCTCTCTGCCTGGCGAGCCTTCCTTTCCTGTCAATTCCAGCCGATTCTCAGAGCCAAGCTTTCCGGCTTCTCCTATCCACACTCAGATTCTGTGGCTCCTTCTACCATGGGTGTGCAGGGTGGTCACATTTGGCCCTATTTGGAGGCCACTTCTCCAGGGAGTGAACGGAGGGGAAAAGGACATTTATCTGGGACCTGCAGTGCTGACCAGCCTCTATCTCCACCTGGTGTTTGCCAAATGAGTCAACAAATGAACAGATGGAAGAACAGAGCTGCCAGAATCAGACCCCTGGGTTGAGGCTCCTGGCCAGGCATTGGCTCAGGCGCTTTATTGAATTGCCTCATTTGGTCCTCCCAGCAGCCCTGGAATTTCCACGTGAAACTGATACTCAGGGAGGTTACCACCTTGCCGGGGGTCATCCAGCCCGTAGGTTAGGTGTAACACAGAAACATGGTAAAAAGCTGAGCGTGGTGGCGTGTGCCTGTGGTCCCAGCTTCTCCGAGGCTGATGCAAGAGGATTGTTTGAATTCAAGAGGTTGGGGCTGCAGTGAGCCGTGATTGCACCACTACGTTCCCAGTCTGGACGACAGAGCAAGACCTTGTCTCTAAAAACAAAACAAAAACAAAAAGCAGTAAACAGCAACAACAACACATCAGTAAACAATCCAGAATAGAACAGCAGCAGTACCAGAGGGGGGAGAATCTTCATCTATTCTGCCAGAGTTGTCAGCAATCTGTGTCTACATGATTTGAAAAGAGAAAAGATGCACAAATAATATCCCAAGATGCCCTGATCCCCTCCAAGCAGAGATGCCATTTTCTTTTTCTTTTTCTTTGAGATGGAGTCTCGATCTGTTACTTAGGCTCAGCTCACTGCAACCTCCACCTCCTGGGTTCAAGCAATTCTCCTGCCTCAGCCTCCCAAGTAGCTGTGATTACAGGTATCTGCCATAACACCAGGCTAATTTTTGTATTTTTAGTAGAGACGGGGTTTCACCATGTTGGCCAGGCTGGTCTCAAACTCCTGACCTCAAGTGATCCACCCGCCTCGTCCTCCCAAAATGGTGGGATTACGGGCGTGAGCCACTGTGCCCAGCCTTAAAGATACCAATTTTATTAGCGTTTTATTAACTTTGGAAACCAATTAAGGAGGGATCACCTTGAAGGATCAAGGTTATATTCCACAGGATAAAACTCTAATCTCTGAAATCCAGGCATTTTGGGAGACCTTTTACACATCCAGCCACCAGGCTAGGAGGCTGTGGGATACAGCAGGCGCACCTGCCTTCTCCGAGCATGTGGCAGCCTGCCTGGCATTTCTCTGATGGGCCAACTCTCCCGTTGCCAGCCACAAAAACAGCTTTCCCTCTATGAAGTGCCATTCAGTAACAGCTGCTAATTAGCAGAGCCCCGTATTTTCAAAGCTACCCACAGGAATCCCTTTTGTTGGAAATGCATGAGAGAGTCAGAGGCTAAAAAAAGGAACACCCAGATGTATTTATTTGTTTTTCACAAAGAGGACATGGAATGTGTAACCGTCCCCCTCTCTATTAGAGATCAGAATGACTGAGCTCCAAGAAGGGGGCAAGAGGGGAGCCCTGCACAGGGAAGCAGCTTTGATGTTCTTTTTTTTTTTGAGACAGAGTTGTTCTGTTGCTCACTCTGCTGCTCAGGATAGAGTGCGGTGGTGTGATCAGGACTCACTGTAGCGTCAACCTCCTAGATTCAAGTGATCCTTCTGCCTCAGCCTCCCAAGAGGAGCTGGGACTACAACTGCATGCCATCACTCCTGGCTAACCTTTTAAATTTTAATTTTACTTACTTTACTATTATTTAATTAATTAATTTATTTATTTTATTTATTTTATTTTTTTGAGACAGAGTTTCACTCGTTACCCAGGCTGGAGTGCAATGGCGCGATCTCGGCTCACCGCAACCTCCGCCTCCTGGGTTCAGGCAATTCTCCTGCCTCAGCCTCCTGAGTAGCTGGGATTACAGGCACGCACCACCATGCCCAGCTAATTTTTTGTATTTTTGGTAGAGACGGGGTTTCACCATGTTGACCAGGATGGTCTCGATCTCTTGACCTCATGATCCACCCGCCTCGGCCTCCCAAAGTGCTGGGATTACAGGCTTGAGCCACCGCGCCCAGCCGGCTTTTTATTTTTTTGAGATGAGGATTTTGTCATGTTTGTCAGGCTGGTTTCCAAATCCTGGGCTTAGGTGATCCTCCTACCTCAGCCTCCCGAAGTGAGAGGACTGCAGCCATGTGCCCCTGTGCCTGGCCTCCGCAGCTATGATGTTGGGTTTTTTTTTGAGATGGAGTCTCACTCTGTCACCCAGGCTGCGCGTACCACTATGCCTTGCTAATTTTTGTGTTTTTTTTGTAGAGACGAGGTTTCACCATGTTGGCCAAGCTGGTCTCAAACTCCTGACCTCAAGTGATCCTCCCCCCTTGCCCTCCCAAAGCGCCGGGATTACAGGCGTACACCACCATGCCTGGCCAGCAGCTATGAAGTTCTAAAGTACCCAGCTATGGAAAGGGAAGACCTGGGCCCATGCTTATCATTGTCTAGCTGTGGCATTTTCTAACTCTGCTCTTCAGATAATTCCTCTTTATACTTCCGAGACTCGGTTCTTCACCTATATATATATATATTTTTTTTTTTTCTTTTTCTTTGGGACGGAGTTTCGCTCTTGTTACCCAGGCTGGAGTGCAATGGCGCGATCTCGGCTCACCGCAACCTCCGCCTCCTGGGTTCAGGCAATTCTCCTGCCTCAGCCTCCTGAGTAGCTGGGATTACAGGCACGCGCCACCATGCCCAGCTAATTTTTTGTATTTTTAGTAGAGACGGGGTTTCACCGTGTTGACCAGGATGGTCTCGATCTCTTGACCTCGTGATCCACCCGCCTCGGCCTCCCAAAGTGCTGGGATTACAGGCTTGAGCCACCGCGCCCGGCCACCTATATTTTTTATATTTTATTTTATTTTTTTGTGATCGAGTCTCGCTCTGCCACCCATGCTGGAGTGCAATGTGGCGATCTTGGTTCACTGCAACCTCCACCTCCCGGGTTCAAGCAATTCTCCTATCTCAGCCTCCCTAGTAGCTGAGATTACAGGCGTCCACCACCAAGCCTGGCCAATTCTTTTTTATGTTTTTGTATTTTAGTAGAGACGGGTTTCACCATGTTGGCCAGGCTGGTCTCACACTCCTGACCTCAAGTGATCCTCCCTCCTCGGCCTCTGAAAGTGTTGGGATTACAGGCGTGAGCCACCACGCCTGGCCTCGGTTTTCCACCTACAAATACAAACAACATCCACCTTGAGGCCCTGCAGGTGAGGTTTGGGATGAGGTGTGAGAAGCACCAGGCACGCAGTAGGCACCAATGCATGGTAGCTATTATTATGTTCCTGTGGCTCAGGAGCTCTCAGTTCTTCTAAAGTTAGAATTATTTTGCCATATTTCAAACCAATTATATCAGAATCTTTAGGGGGAGGGCCTGGAACTTGCCATATGATTTAATTGTGCGGCAGAGGTTCAGAACCACTGTCCTACCCACTGGTGGTGTGATTTATAATAAGAAATATGTATTGTCCTCTTTACCCCTGGTTCCTGGTGTAGAGCACCTAGAATCCTTGGAATTTCCTGAGCAATAGAGGTGCAAGGAGAATCCCTCGTTCTAATATCTGATCTTCGTTGTTGGTTTTTTAAGTTGAGACGGGATCTCACTTTGCTCTCCAGGCTGGGGTGCAGTGGTGCGGTCATGGCTCTCTGTAATCTCGAACTCCTGGGCTCAAGGAATCCTCCCACTTCAGCCTCCCGAGTAGCTGGGACTATAGGTGTGCACCACCACACTGGCCTAGTTTTTTTGTAGAGATAGGGTTTCGTTATGTTGCTCAGGCCGGTCTCGAATTACTATGCTCAAGCATTCTGCCTGCCTCAGCCTCCCAGAGTGCTGGGATTACTGGCATCAGCCACCATGATGGCTAATTTTTAAAATATGTAATGATGGAGTCTTGCTACGTTGCCAGGCTGGACTCGAACTCCTGGCCTCAAGCGATTCCCTCTCCATGGCCTCCTAAAGTGCTGGGAAACAGATGTGGGCCACCAGGCCTAATATTTGATCTTCGACCCAAGATCCTGACGAGCTCCTACTCCCTTGGAATTTCTGGGTGATCGGAGGGTCTTTTGTTCTAATGAGGCGACTCTCGGTGGGCTTCTGGAAGGGGGCCAGTCACTAGAGAGATCCTGCAATGATTAGAAGCTTGGAACGATCAGCGGCATCCTCTATCTTCTGGGAAGGGGAGAGGGGCCAGAGATTGATTTAACTCTCATGCCTGTGTGATGATGTCTCCACAGGAATCTCTGAAATAAGAAGTTAGGAGAGCTCTGTGTTATAGGACGGGTAAAGGTACCAGGAGGAGGGTGGTACCCAGGAGAGGGCATGGAAGCCCCTTCCCCATACCCTGCCCTATGCCTTTCTTCAAGCCGGCTGTTCATTTGTGTCATTTGACAAAGCCTTTGTAAGCCAGGTGTGGTGGTGCACCTGTAGTCTCTTACTCAGGAGGCTGAGGCAGGAGGATCGCCTGAGCCCAAGACTTTGCTATCCAGGCTGGGGTGCAGTGGTGTGATCACGGCTCTCTGCAGTCTCGAACTCCTGGGCTCAAGGAGTCTTCCCACCTCAGCCTCGTGTGCAATCCTCGAGCCTGTGAATATCCACTGCACTCCAGTTGGGCAACAGAGAAAGACCCTACCTAAAAAACAAAACAGGCTGGGCGCAATGGCTCACGCCTGCAATCCCAACACATTGGGAGGCGGAGGCGAATGGATCACTTGAGGTTAGGAATTCGAGACCAGCCTGGCCAACATGGTGAAACCCTGTCTCTACTAAAAATACAAAAATTAGCCGAGCGTGATTGCCTGTGCTTGTAATCCCAGCTACTCAGGAGGTTGAGGCAGGAAAATCACTTGAACCTGGGCGGCAGAGGTTGCAGTGAGCTGAGATTGTGCCACTGTACTCCAGCTTGGGCAACAGAGTGAGGCTATGTCTCAAAAAAATGAAAAATAGAAAACAAAACAATACAAAACAAACAAAAAAAAGTGTTGTAATACACCAGCAGTAGTAAACTGTTTTCCTGGGATCACTACTTTAGCAATGATCAAATCCAAGCAGGAGTCATGAGAACCTCTGATCTGTAGCCAAGTCACACAGAAGTTGCGGGTAGCCTGGGAATCTCATACTACTTGAGATTGATGTCTGAAGTGGGGGACAGTCTGGCGGGACTGAGCCCTTTTGCTGTGAGGTCTGCACTAACTCTGGTTATGGTCACAACTGAAGTGAATTGTAGGACACACAGCTACTGTTGGAGAATTGCATGATGTGGGGGAAAAAAACCCATACAACTGGTCGCAGAAGTGTTCTGTGTTGACTGAACATATGGAAAAGAAACAGCGTTGTTTTTTTCATCTACATCACCCTAAAAGAACGTTCTGTGACCCCGTCTCAAGTGGAGACCCTTTCTCTCCTTTCCTTATTTTTCTCACTTTTTATCATAGAGAATGTCAAACATACAGGAGAGTAGACAGGAAAGCATGCGGAGCCCCAACCACCAACTGCAACAAGCATGCGTGCGCCGCCAGCCCAGCCCCGCCCACCCTCTCTCTACCCGTCCGGTATTGTCTTTTTTTCTTCTTTTAACAGAGTCTTGTTCTGTCACCCAGGCTGGAGCATAGTGGTGTGATCTCCGCTCACCGCAACCTCCGCCTCCCGTGTTCAAGCGATTCTACTGCCTCAGCCTCCTGAGTAGCTGGGACTGCAGGCGTGCACCACCATGCGTGGCTAATTTTTAAATTTTTAATAGAGATAGGGTTTCACCATGTTGGCCGGTCTGGTCCCAAACTCCTGACCTCAGGTGATCCGCCCACCTCAGCCTCCCAAAATGCTGGGATTACAGGTGTGAGCCACTGCACCCAGCCTCTTCTGCTTTTTAGAAAGGGTCTTGTTCTGTCATCCAGGCTGGTTGGTATGCAGTAACATGATCATAGCTCACTGGCTGTAGCCTCCAACCCCTGGGCTCAAATGATTCTCCCACCTCAGTCTGTGGAGAAGCTGGGACTACAGGCATGTGCCACCACCCCTGGCTAATAATTTTTTTTTTTTTTTTTTAAAGAGATAGAGTCTTGCTATGTTGCCCAGGCTGGTCTCAAACTCCCAGCCTCAAGTGATCCTCCTACCTTGGCCTCCCAAAGTGTTGGGATTACAAGCATGAGCCACTGTGCCTGGCTCAAATTTTTTCATATGTGAACATGTCAGTATGTTTTTTTTTCTCTAAAAGATAAAGACTTTTCTTTTTACTACAACCACAATACTATGGTCAAAACTAAACTTTAAAACTTTCCTTGGTGTTATCAAACATCCAGTCAATGTCCAGATTCTAATAGTTTCATAAATAGTCTAATTTGCTTTTGGTTTGTTTGAATTAGGATCCAAGTAAAATCTACACTTTGTGATTGATTAGTATATGTTTTAAGAGTCTTTGAAACTTTCTTTAATTTTACTTTTTCTATTAAAAAGTGTTTAATTTAGATATGGGGGTCTTGCTATATTGACCAGGCTGGTCTCAAATGCCCCAGAATGCTGAGATTACAGGTATGAGCCACCACACTGGGGGCTTTTCTTTTTTGAGACGGAGTCTCGCTCTATTGCCCTGGCTAATGTACAGTGGTATGATGATCTCTGCTCACTGCGACCTCCTGGGTTCAAGCGATTCTCTCACCTCAGCCTCCCGAGTAGCTGGGATTACAGGCGTGCACCACCACACTAATTTTTGTATTTTTTTTAGTAGAGATGGAGTTTCACCATGTTGGCCAGGCTGGTCTCAAACTCCTGACCTCAGGTGATCTGCCCGCCTCGGCTTCCCAAAGTGCTGGGATTACAGGCATGACCACTGCACCCGGCCAATATGTGGCCTCATGAGAGCATTGGTTATTGGTTTTTTTTTTTTTCCCCTGAGGCAGGGTCTCACCTGTTGCCTAGGTCAGCGTGCAGTAGCTCCATCATAGCCCACTGCAGCCTCCAACTCCTGGGCTCAAAGGATCCTTCCACCTCAGCCTTCTGAGTAGCTAGGACTACAGGCATGTGTCACAGTGCCCAGCTAATGTTTAAATCGTTTTTGCAGAGATGGGGTCTCACTATGCTGCCCAGGCTGGTCTCAAACTCCTGGCCTCAAGTGGTCCTCCTGCCTTGGCCTCCCAAAGTGTTGGGATTACAGGTGGGAGCAACCACCCCTGGCTGAGCCGTGGTTCTTGATCCTCGTGTGCATCTGAGTCACAGAGCAGGGTGGGGAATGGCTCTTCCCCGACCTGGATCCCTGGAAACTGCCCCCAGAGATTCTGGTTCACTGATCTGGAATGAACCTGAGCATCTGAGAGTTTAAAAAGCTCCTTGGCCAGGACTCGTGGCTCAAGCTTGTAATCCCAGCACTTTGGGAGGCTGAAGTGGGCGGATCACCTGAGGTCAGGAGTTCGAGACTAGCCTGGCCAACATGGTGAAACCCTGTCTTTACTAAAAATAAAAAATTAGGCAGGGCATGGTTGCTCACGCCTGTAATCCTAGCACTTTGGGAGGCCGAGGTGGGTGGATCACCTGAGGTCAGGAGTTCAAGACCAGCCTGGCCAACATGGTGAAACCCCATCTTTAAAAAAAATAAATAAAAATAAAAAATAAAAAATTAGCTGGGTGCGGTGGCGTGCACCTGCAGTCTCAGCTACTCGGGAGGCTGAGGCAGGAAAATCCCTTGAACTCGGGAGGCAGAGGTTGCAGCGAGCTGAAATCATGCCACTGCACTCCAGCCTTGGTGACAGAGTGAGACTCTGTCTCAAAAAAAGGAAAAAAAAAAAAAAAAAAAAAAAGAAAAGCTTAAAGCTTTTCATGATTCTGGTGTACAGCCCAGGGGGAGGCCCCGCCGTGTCCACTTCTCTTGAAGGGAGTGGTTCACACCCACCCCGCCACGTCCCCGCCTCCCTGCACTCCTCAAGCATGGCAGTGTGGCTTCTGCCCCCACCTGCGGCACTGAAACCACTCTGGCACAGGCCTCACATTGCTAAATGCAGAGCCCGTCCTCAGTCTTCTTCTATTTACTTCTGCTTACCTCCCACTTCCTGAAACCCCTTCTCCTTCCCAGGCACCCACTCCTGACGCTGCTTCTCTTTTTGTGGGACATGCCCTTGTGGGTTCTTCATCTTATTACTTTATTTTAGAGATTGTGGCCTGCTGTGTCACCCAGGCTGGAGTGCAGTGGGGTGATATCAGCTCACTGCAGCCTCCAGCTCCTGGGCTCAAGCCTCAACCTCTTGAGTAGCTGGCGAGCAGCTGGGACTACAGGTATGCACCCCCATGCCCAGCTAACTTTTTCTTTTGTTTTTTTGAGACAGAGTTTTGCTCTTTTTGCTCAGGCTGGAGTGCAATGGTATGATCTCGGCTCACTGCAACCTCCGTGTTCAAGCGATTCTCCTGTCTCAGCCTCCCGAGTAGCTGGAATTACAGCTGGGATCTCGGCTCACTGCAATCACTCCCAGGTTCAAGCAATTCTCCTGTCTCAGCCTCCTGAGGAGCTGGGATTACAGTCGCCCGCCACCATGACTGGCTAATTTTTGTATTTTTAGTAGAGGCAGGGTTTTACCATATTGGCCAGGCTGGTCTTGAACTCCTGACCTTGGGTGATCCACCCACCTCAGCCTCTTAAAAGTACTGGGATTAGAGGTGTGAGCCACTGTGCCTGGCCAAACTTTTTCATCTTTTATATTTTGTAGAGACGGGGTCTCACTCTGTTGCGCAGGTTGGTCTCAAACTCCGGAGCTCAAGCAATCCTCCTGTCTCAGCCTCCCAAAGTGCCAGGATTACAGGCGTGAGCCGCTGCACTCGTCCTGCCCTTTAATGGCTAATGTTTCCCAAATCCCTTCCCGTCTTCCTCCCTGCTCTGTGTGATCGCATCTGCTGGTATGTACAGTCACCATCTGCCTGCGCTGGCGACTCCCCAATCCCCACTCCTCACTGCAGCAACCCTTCTGACCTCCAGAGCCATCCCCTACCGCCCTCTGGGCACCGCCATCCACATCTCCTGCTGCGGCCTCAGCCTTAACCTCTGCAAAACTAAACCCATTTTAGTAGCCTGAGCTCTGCTGATGCTAAGCTGTTTCACCAGGGCATGGTTCTGGAAACGCTTTGGGATTCAGCTTCTGTTCTTGTGAAATGGGAAGAATACCTGTGGTGAGTTCCAGATGAGATCACAGAGGGGAACTGGGGTGCCCTTGGCTGGCACGCCACGGCTGGCACACCATGGCACTCAGCACGGTCACCGCCCCTCCTGATGTCCCCACCTCCACCCTGCCTGCTCTTCTCCCAGAATGACTCCTGGCAGCTCTCAGCTACCCAGGACAGATGCCCAAGGCTTCCACATCTCCCTAGCTGCAAATTCTGGGAGATTCCCTTTGGGAAACAGCTCTCAAATCTACCCCAGATCTACCGCTGAAGTTCAGGCCTCCATCTCTTTTTTTTTTTTTTTTTTTTTATTATAGGTGTGAGCCATGCACCTGGCCAACAAATAATTAGCTAAATTAGCTAATTAGCTAAATCAGCTAATTATTTGTTGGCCAGGTGCAGTGGCTCACGTCTGTAATCCCAGCATTTTGGAAGGCCGAGGCGGGTAGATCACTTGAGGTCAAGAATTCAAGAACCAGCCTGGCCAATATGGTAAAACCCTGTCTCTACAGAAATATAAAAATTAGCCGGGCATGATGGTGCATGCCTGTAATCCCAGCTACTCGGGAGGCTGAGGCAGGAGAATCTGTTGAACCTGGGAGGCAGAGGTTGTGGTGAGCCAAGCTCATGCCATTGCACTCCAGCCCAGGTGACGGAGTGAGACTCCATCTCAAAAAAAAAAAAAAATTATTCGTGGAGACAGTGTCCCACTACGTTGCCCAGGCCTCAAGTGGCCCTCCTGCCTCGGCCTCCCAAAGTCCTGGGATTGCAGGTGTGAGCCACCACACCCAGCTTACTTTTTGTCTGGCCAAAGCTACTTCAGCCTTCTTTTACCCCCTGATTTGTCTCCAGTTGCTGGCTGACAGAGTGGCCCTTCTGGAGGAAAATTATAATCATATCAGTCCCTCTTTTAAATTTCTGTGATGGGCCAGGCCTGGTGGCTTTCACTTGTAATCCTGGCACTTTGGGAGGCTGAGGTGGGAGGGACTGCTTGAGCCCAGGAGTTCAAGACCAGCCTGGGCAATATAGCGAGACCGCCCCCGCCACCACCTCTACTTGAAAATAAAAAAATAGGCTGGGCACGGTGGCTCACGCCTGCAATCCTAGCACTTTGGGAGGCCGAGGTGGGTGGATCACCTGAGGTCAGGAGTTCAAGACCAGCCTGGCCATGATGATGGTGAAACCCCATCTTAAAAAAAAAAAAAAAAAAGGAAAAAAAAAAGAAATAAAAATAAAAAAAAAAATGATTTTTTTTTTTTGAGATGGAGTTTTGCCTTCGTTGCCTAGGCTGTAGTGTAGTGGTAGGATCTTAGTTCACTGCAACCTCCACTTCCCCGGTTCAACCGATTCTCCTGCCTCAGCCTCCTGAGTAGCTGGGATTACAGGCATGCACCACCTCACTGGGCTAATTTTGTATGTTTTAGTAGAGATGGGGTTTCACCATGTTGGTCAGGTTGGTCTCAAGCTCCTGACCTCACGTGATCCATCTGCCTCGGCCTCCCAAAATGCTGGGATTATGGGTGTGAGCCACCACGCCCGGCCGAGAAAATGAAATTCTGTGATAGCTCCTGGGATCTGGCCAAACTCTTCAGCGAAATAGTTTAGTTCTTTCTCCCTGTGGCCTCCCCGCCTGCCATGTCACCTGTGACTCCCACACTACCCCACCCCACCACTGTCTGCCTGTACACTTCTCAGTTTTCTCAGCCCCAAATGTCAGCCTCCACTCCACACCTCTGCCTGGCAAACGTCACTCGCCCATCCTCGGGGACACTTAGTCATTTCTTCTGTGCGTCCACCACACGTGAGAAACACTTCAGTTATTTCTTTTTTGTTGTTTAAGATGGAGTCTCTCTCTGTCACCCAGGCTGGAGTGCAGTGGTGTGATCTCGGCACACTGCAACCTCCACCTCCTGGGTTCAAGCTCTTCTCCTGCCCAGCCTCCTGAGTAGCTAGGATTACAGATGCGCGCCACCACACCCAGATAATTTTGTATTTTTAGTAGAGATGGGGTTTTACCATGTTGGTCAGGCTGGTCTTGAACTTCTGACCTCAAGTGATCCACCTGCCTCAGCCTCCCAAGTGTTGGGATTACAGGCGTGAGCCACTGCGCCCGGCCAGGAAGTGATGTTTAAGGGAAGACCTGCAAGAGGAATAAAGGCTGAAGGGGGAGACTGGGGATGAGGATAAGGGAAATGGCTTCCAGGCAGAGGCACAGTCCTGCGTAGGATAAGGCCTGACGGGTAAGAGAAAGAGCTGTGCATGCTGTCGCCTCCATGCCCAGCAATTATTAGCACCTGGCACAGTGCAGGCACTCAATGAGAAAGTGTCAGAGAATCAATGAGAAATGGAAAGAAGTTGCCAGGTGTGGCGGCTCATGTCTGTTAATCCCAGCACTCTGGGAGGCCAAGGTGGGAGGATGACAGGATGACAAGGCCAGGAGTTGGAGGCCAGGTGCAGTGGCTCACGCCTGTAATTTCAGCAATTTGGGAGGCCGAGATGGGCGGATCACATGAGGCCAGGAGTTCAAGATAAGCCTGGCCAATATGGTGAAACCCCATCCATACTAAAAATACAAAAATTAACCAGGCGTGGTGTATGCTCCTGTAATCTCAGCTACTCGGGAGGCGGAGGCTGCAGTGAGGGTACAGCCACTGCCAGAGCTCAGGGCTCCACCCCTTTTCCATTGCGTGCCACTGCACTCTAGTCTGGGCAACAGAGCGAGACTCTGTCTCAAAAAAATAAAAAATAAAAATAAACTTTTAAAACGCCAGGAGTTTGAGACCTTGTCTCTACAAAAATATTTTAAAAATTACTGGCGGTGCAGCTACTCGGGAGGCTGAGGTGAGAGGATCACATGAGCCCAGGAGTTCAAGGCTGCAGTGAGCATGATTGCACCACTGCACTGCACTCTTTCTCAGAAAGAAAGAAACAAAACAGTCAAGAGAACCCGAGCTGAAACCGTGAAAGTTCAGTTTTCAGCAGGAGAGTGATCGAAGAAAACCAGAACTAGGCTGGGCGCGGTGGCTCACACCTGTGATCTCAGCACTTTGGGAGGCTGAGACAGGAAGATCACGGGGTCAGGAAATCGAGACATCCTGGCCAACATGGTGAAACCCTGTCTCTACTAAAAATATGAAAATTAGCTAGTGGTGCGCGCCTGTAATCCCAGCTACTCGGGAGGCTGAGGCAGGAGAATCACTTGAACCTGGGAGGTGGAGGTTGCAGTGAGCTGAGATTGTGCCACTGCACTCCAGCCTGGCGACAGAGCAAGACTCCATCTAAAAAAAAAAAAAAAAAAAAAAAAAAAAAACGAACCAGAACTAGACAATAGTTAAAACAGCAAAAACATATTGTACTCCAGACTATTGCTGTAGGGGAGGAGAGACCTTAGATTAGAACTGGGCTGAACTCTGAGTACAGCATGGGGGATATAGCCAACGAGCAGAGTGGCGGGCGGTGGATGGAACATACCGCAAGGAAGCATTGGGGGCTGGGGGATTCTGACAAGACTAACCTAACAGGATTCTTGCTAAAGGCAGGCTGAGGTGGTCAGACAGCACGTGGGGGAGGGTGGAGGATGAGGACCTGCATCAGGGATGGGGAGGGATCAGATGCGGAGGATGGGGGACTGGCTAAGCTGACTTAGCAGGATTCTAGCTGAAACTGGATGATGCAGAGGTGAACACGAAGTCCAAGGCCTCATTGGAAAAGAGCTGAGGGAGCCTGAGTGGGGTTTGGCTATAGACAGAACCTCTGTCTCAGCAAGCCAATAAAAATTAACTTTATTTCTTTATTTAGAGACACTCCGTTGCCCAGGCTGGAGTGCAGTGGTGCAATCTCGACTCACTGCAAACTTTACCTCCTGGGTTCAAGTGATTCTCGTGCTTCAGCCTCCTGAGTAGCTGGGATTACAGGTGCCTGACACCATACCTGGCTAATTTTTGTGTTTTTAGTAGGGACGGGGCTTTGTCATATTGGGCAGGCTGGTCTTGAACTCCTGACTTCAGGCTCATTTTTTGTTTTTAAATTTAACTTTTTTTTTGAGACCAAATCTTGTTCTGTCACCCAGGATGGATTGCAATGGCACAATCTCAGCTCACTGCAACCTCTACTTCCTGGGTTCAAGCGATTCTCCTGCCTCAGCCTTCCAAGTAGCTGGGATTACAGGTGCCCGCCACCATACCTGGCTACTTTTTGTGTTTTTAGTAGGGATGGGGTTTTGCCGTCTTGGACAGGCTGGTCTTGACCTCAGGTGATTTTAGTAGAGACCATGTTCGCCTCCCAAAGTGCTGGAATTACAGGCATGAGCCACCATGCCCAGTCTTAAATTTAACTTTTAAGTTCAGGGGTACATGTGCAAGGTTTGTTACATGGGTACACTTGTGTCATGGGGGTTGGACAGATTATTTAGTCGCCCAGGTCTTAAGCCTGATACCCATTAGTTCTTTCTCCTGATCCTCTCCCTCCTCCCACCTTCCCCTCTCTGAAAGGCCCCAGTGTGTGTTTTTCCCGTCTATGTGTCCATGTGTTCTCACCATTTAGCTCCCACTTATAAGTGAGAACACGTGGTATCTGGTTTTCTGTTCCTGAGTTCATTTGCTGAGGATAATGGCCTTCAGCTCTGTCCATGTCCTTACAAAGAATGTGATCTCATTTTTTATGGCTGCATAGTATTCCATGGTGTATATGTACCACAATTTCTTTATCCAGTCTACCATTGATGGGCATTTAGGTTGAATCATATCTTTCCTGTTGTGAACAGTGCTGTGATGTGTCTTTATAACAGAATGATTTATAGTCCTTTGGGTATATATCCTGTAATGGGATTGCTGGGTCAAATGATATTTCTGGTTTTGGTCTTTGAGAAATTGCCGCACTGTCCTCCACAATGGTTTAACTAATTTACCCTCCCACCAACAGCGTATAAGTGTTCCTTTTTCTCCGCAACCTCGCCAGCATCTGTTTTGTTTTGGTGTTTTACTTTTTCATAATAGCCATCCTGGCCAGGCGCGGTGGCTCAACCTGGAATCCCAGCACTTTGGGAGGCAGAGGATCACGAGGTCAGAAGATCTAAACCATCCTGGCTAACACGGTGAAACCTTGTCTCTACTAAAAATACAAAAAAATAAGCTGGGTGTGGTGGCACGCGCCTGTAGTCCCAGCTACTCGGGAGGCTGAGGCAGGAGAATTGCTTGAACCCAGGAGGTGGAGGTTGCAATGAGCCAAGATCGTGCCACTGGACTCCAGCCTGGGCGACAGAGCAAGTCTCCATCTCCAAAAAAAAAAAAAATAATAATAGTCATCCTGACTGGCGTGAGATGGTATCTCACTGTGGTTTTGATTTGCATTTCTCTATTGATCAGTGATGTTGAGCTTTTTTCCGAGGTGATTCTTGGCTGTATGTATAGCTTCTTTAGCAAAGTGGCTGGGTGTGGTGGCTGGCACCTGTAATCCCAGCACCTTGGGAGGCCAAGGTGGGCAGATTGCCTGAAGTCAGGAGTTCAAGACTGGTTTGGCCAACATGGTGAAACTAAAAATACAAAAATTAGCCGGGCATAGTGGCTGGCGCCTGTAATCCCATCTACTAGGGAGGCTGAGGCAGGAGAATCACTTGAACCTCGCTGGATGGAGGTTGCAGTGAGCCCAGTGCACCACTGCACTCCAGACTGGGCAAAAGAGTGAAACTCTGTCTCAAAAAAAAAAAAAAAAAAAAAAAAAAATCAGGCTGGGCACAGTGGCTCAGCGGCTCACTCCTGTAATCCCAGGACTTTGGGAAGCGAAGGTACAAGAATTGCTTGAGCCTGGGAGTTCAAGACCAGCCTGGGGAATATAGTGAGACCCCCCCCCCCCGACTCTATAACAAAAAATGTACAAAAATTAGCCGGGCATGGCGGTGTGCACCTGTAGTCCCAGCTCCTTGGGAAGCTGAGGCGAGAGGATTGCTTAAGCCTGGGCAGCTGAGGCTGCAGTGCTCGCCGCCACCGCACTGCACCTAGTTTGAATTCAGTGGGGGCGGGGGGTTAAGCTCTGCCTCCCCATTTGCTCCCAGGCCTTTTCCGTAGCTGGATGTGACCAACGGAGACAGCACCCAGCCTCGGTACAGCTGGCTCTTAGTGGAGGGACAGGAACCATCTGGGGCAGAAGTGGGAGGGAAGGCGGGGAAGACAGCCCGGTGCAGTCCCCGAGGCCTGTGGCTCGGAGGGGAAGCGCGGTGGTGAGTGGGTGGAGACTGAGCAGCTTGGCTTGGGGAAGGAGACAGCAGAGGGCCTGTTTCTGAGAGCTGAGCAAGCCAGGATGTCTCGCCTTCACTTGCACTTGGAGCACAAGTGTGCTGTGTGCGTGTGCACATGCGTGTGCGTGTACATGTGTGTGCGCTAAATCAAACACCCTCGCGGGCTTTGTGTCCTCCTCAAGGGGAAGCAAAGACCACGGATGGCGGGTGCCCATGAGACTGCAGGTCTTCTCCCTGCCGACAGATGGCGCTGTCGCAACACGCCTGGGTTTGCCTCTGCCGGCAGCCGGGCAGGGCCCATCACCGGCTCAGCTCAGGGCGCGAGCGACCTTCACCTTGTCCACCATCCTTATTTTTAAAAAAAATGTTTGTAGCCGGGCGCGGTGGCTCACGCTTCTTATCCCAACACTTTGGGAGGCCGAGGTAGGCGGATTACTTGAGATCAGGAGTTCGGGACCAGCCTGGCCAACATGGGGAAACCCTGTCTCTACTAAAAATACAAAATTAGCCGGGCATGGTGGCGGGTGCCTTAACCCCAGCCACTACGAAGGCTGAGGCAGGAGAATCGCTTGAATCCGGAAGGCGGAGGTTGAAGTAAGCCGAGATCGCGGCACTGCACTCCAGCCTGGGCAACAAGAGAGACTCTGTCTCAAAAAAAGAAAAAAGAAAAGAAAAAAGAAAAATTACATCACGGAGAATGGGGTGACCATCCCCTCAAGCATTTATCCTTTGTGTTACAATCCAATTGCATTATTTTATTTATTTTGAAATGTACAGTTTTTATTGACTATCGTCACCCCGATGTGCTAGCAAATAGCAGGTCTTATTCATTCTTTTTTTTTTTTTTTTTTTTTTTTTTTTTGAGATGGAGTTTCACTCATGTTACCCAGGCTGGAGTGCAATGGCGCGATCTCGGCTCACCGCAACCTCCGCCTCCTGGGTTCAGGCAATTCTCCTGCCTCAGCCTCCTGAGTAGCTGGGATTACAGGCACGCGCCACCATGCCCAGCTAATTTTTTTGTATTTTTGGTAGAGACGGGGTTTCACCATGTTGACCAGGATGGTCTCGATCTCTTGACCTCGTGATCCACCCGCCTCGGCCTCCCACAGTGCTGGGATTACAGGCGTGAGCCACCGCGCCCGGCTTATTCATTCTTTCTATTTTTTTGTAACCATTAACCTTCCCCACCTCCCCATCATCCTTATTATTATTATTATTATTTTTTGAGACAAAGTTTTGCTCTGTCGCCCAGGCTGGAGTGCAGTGGCGCGACCTCGGCTGACTTCAACCTCCATCTCCTGGGTTCAAGCGATTCTCCTGCCTCAACCTCCCAAGTGGCTGGGGTTACAGGCAAGCACCACCACACCTGGCTAATATTTTTTCGGGGTTTCACCATGTTGGCCAGGCTGGTCTTGAACTCCTGACCTCAGGTGATCCACCCACCTCAGTCTCCCAAAGTGCTGGGATTACAGGCATGAGCCACTATGCCCAGCCCCGTCATCCTCATTTTATTTATTATTTATTTATTTATATATTTTTTAGATGGAGTCTTGCTTTGTCACCCAGGCTGGAATGCAGTGGTGTGACCTCAGCTCACTGCAACCTCCACCTCCCAGGTTCAAGCAACTCTCTTGCCTCAGCCCCCTGAGTAGCTGGGATTACAGGTGCCCGCCACCACGCCTGGCTAATTTTTGTATTTTTAGTAGAGACCATGTTGGCCAGGCTGGTCTTGAACTCCTGACCTCAAGTGATCTGCCTGCCTCCCAAAGTGCTGGGATTACAGTGAGTCACCGTGCCCAGCCAGAGGTTTAAATTATACTAGGTGCTCAGTGACCTCGTCCAGCCCACAGCACTCTCCCACCCTCGCCCCCACAAATCCCTTTCCCCCCACACCCCCTTTCCTCAAGCAGCCTCTCCCCTGGGGCTCCTCGATCTTGAGATCTTGACGCTGATGGTCCAGGGCCCAGTTTCACTGGTTGTTAAATATTTTGACAATGACCACTGACAGCAGGAGAGGCAGCCAAACCCAACAGCTGTTCTCTTTCCCCCCCAGGCCTGGCGCTGCTGCTGCCTCCCGTCACCCTGGCAGCCCTGGTGGACAGCTGGCTCCGAGAGGACTGCCCAGGGCTCAACTACGCAGCCTTGGTCAGCGGAGCAGGCCCCTCGCAGGCGGTGCTGTGGGCCAAATCCCCTGGGGTACTGGCAGGGCGGCCTTTCTTTGACGCCATCTTTACCCAACTCAACTGCCAAGTCTCCTGGTTCCTCCCTGAGGGATCGAAGCTGGTGCCGGTGGCCAGGGTGGCTGAGGTCCGGGGCCCTGCCCACTGCCTGCTGCTGGGGGAACGGGTGGCCCTCAACATGCTGGCCCGCTGCAGTGGCATTGCCAGTGCTGCGGCTGCTGCAGTAGAGGCCGCCAGGGGGGCCGGCTGGACCGGGCACGTGGCGGGCACGAGGAAGACCACACCAGGCTTCCGGCTGGTGGAGAAGTATGGGCTGCTGGTGGGCGGGGCCGCCTCGCACCGCTACGACCTGGGAGGGCTGGTGATGGTGAAGGACAACCATGTGGTGGCCGCTGGTGGCGTGGAGAAGGTGCCAGTCCTGCCTGTCCGTGGTCCAACCTCGCCCTCAACACACCCCTCCCCTCCCCAGAGCCCCCAGCCAGGACCTGGTGAACAGCCATGGCCTAGAGTCAGCAATGCAAGACTCTTCCCACCTCGGCTCCTCCATCTAAGCTGGGCTCAGTAGAGCTCATCCAGTAAAGCTAAATTAAAGGGGAGCTGCGCTTGCTTTGTTTTTCTGGAGATATTGCCTCAGTCTCTCGAGTAGCTGGATCTATGGGCATGCTCCACCTCACTGGCCAATTTTTCTTTTCTTTCTTTCTTTTTTTTTTCTTTTGAGACGGATTCTCACTGTTTTGCGCAGGCTGGAGTGAAGTGACTTGATCTCGGCTCGATGCAACCTCTGACCCCTGGATTCAAGCGATTCTCCTGCCTCAGTCTCCCAAGTAGCTGGGATTACAGGCACCTGCCACCATGCCCGGCTAATTTTTGTATTTTTTAGTAGAGATGGAGTTTTGCCATGTTGGCCAGACTGGTCTCGAACTCCTAATCTCAGGTGATTCACCTGCCTCAGCCTCTCAAAGTGCTAGGATTACAGGCGTGAGCCAGTTTGCTCAGCCATTTGTTTATTTATTTATGAATTTTAGAGAGGGGCTCTCACTATGTTGCTCAGGCTGGTCTCAAACTCCTGGACTCAAGCAACCCTCCTACCTTGGCCTCCCAAAGTGCTGGGATTACAGGCGTGAGCCACCAAGGCTGGCTCTGGAGTTGCTTCTTTATCTTTGTTCTGCTGCTGTGTGGTGTGATGTTCAAGAGCAAAGGACAGCCCGGGGGAAGCCAGTGTCGCTGGCACCACAGCCTCGAGCCCATCCCTCTAACCCTCTGCACCTAATTTCCCATCTGTGAAATTTCCTTGAAGACCTCTTCTAACTTTAATATTCGGAGTCAAACTGAACTCAGGTCCAAATGCATTGCTGATATTTAGCCACTTTTTGACCCACAAAAGTGGTCATTTTAAACTACAATAAAACAAAACATCCCAGCTGGGCATGGTGGCTCATGCCTGTAATCCAGCAATTTGGGAGGCCCAGGTAGGGGGATTATTTGAGGCTGGGAGTTTGAGACCAGTCTGGGCCACATAGCAAGATCCAGTCTCTACGAAAAATGAAAAAATTAGCCATGCTTGTGGGCAAGCACCTGTAGTCCCAGCTACTTGGGAGGCGAAGGTGGGAGGATCACTTGCTCCCAGGAGGCGGAGGCTGCAGTGAGCTATGATTGCACCACTGCACTCCAGCCTGGGTGACAGAGCGAGACCTGTCTCAAAAACAAAACAAAACAAAAAGGCCCTAATGTCTGGTGTCCTTATTAACCCCAAGCTCATGGTCCATCCAGGGCCTTTCAAATGCCAATCCCAGCTCCCCATGCCCAGTGCCAGCCCTGGACCCCACCCTCACCCTCTCCCTCCCGGCTCCCTGAGCCCCAGTGCCAGGCTCTGGGCCCAGTCCTCACTCTCCTCCTCCTGGCTGCCTGGCAGGCAGTGCGGGTGGCCCGGCAGGCGGCTGACTTCGCCCTGAAGGTGGAGGTGGAATGCAGCAGCCTGCAGGAGGCCGTGCAGGCAGCCGAGGTGGGCGCTGACCTCGTCCTGCTGGACAACTTCAAGCCGGAGGTGAGGTGGGCTCTGCCTCTGGGGAGGGGGTCTGTGGTGGGCTCTCACCTCCCCTTGGCTTGTGTCCCGCAGGAGCTGCACCCCACGGCTGCTGCGCTGAAGACCCAGTTCCCGAGTGTGGCCGTGGAAGCCAGCGGGGGCATCACCCTGGACAACCTCCCCCAGTTCTGCGGGCCACACATAGACGTCATCTCCATGGGGATGCTGACCCAGGCGGCCCCCGCCCTCGATTTCTCCCTCAAGCTGTTTGCCGAAGAGGTGGCTCCAGTGCCCAAAACCCGCTGATCCTAAACCCGAAGAGGATGACACCAGCCACGGGTTAATGTGGCTCTTTGGGACCCTTTGGGTCACACATTTTTAAGGACAGTGGCCAACAGGGCACACTTGGCACTAGCTTGAGCCCAACTCCAGCTCTGCCACCTGCTGCTCCTGTGACCTGGCAGGGCCTTCACCTCTGCTCACCTCAGTTTCCTAACCTGCAAAATGGGTCTAATAAAGGATCAACTGCATGGGGTTTTGAAGTGATAATGAGCACATAGTGAGGGGTCAGCAAATGTCAGAAGTTACCTGGGATGGCTGGTCTCAGTGGCTCACGCCTATATCCCAGTGCTTTGGGAGGCTGAGGTGGGCGGATCACCTGAGGTCGGGAGTTCAAGACCAGCCTGGCCAACATGGTGAAACCCTGTCTCTACTAAAAATACAAAAATTAGCCGGGTGTGGTGGCGGCACCTGTAATCCCAGCTACTCAGGAGCTGAGGGATGAGAATCACTTGAACCCAGGAGGTGGGGGTTGCAGCGAGCTGATCGTGCACTCCAGCCTGGGGGACAGAGGGAGACTCTTGTCTCCAAAAAAGAAAGAAAGAAAGGAAAGAAAGAGAGAGGAATGCAAGAAGGCAGGAAGGCAAGAAGGCAGGGAGGCAGGAACGCAGCAAGACAGGAAGGTAGGAAGGAAGGAAGAAAAAGGGAAGGAAGAAAAGAAAAAGAAGGAAAGAAAGAAAGAAAGGAAGGAAGAAAGAGAGAAACAAAGAAAGGCAGGCAGCTGGCAAGATGGCTTATGCCTGTAATTCTAGCACTTTGGGAGGTTGAGGTGGGAGGATCACCTGTGGTCAGGAGTTCGAGACCAGCTTGGCCAACGTGGCAAAACTCTGTCTCTACTAAAAATACAAAAAAATTAGCCAGGCATGGTGGCAGGTGCCTGTAATCCCAGCTACTGGGGAGACTGAGGCAGGAGAATTGTTTGAACCCAGTAGACAGAGTTTGCAGTGAGCTGAGATCGCGCCACTGGACTCCAGTCTGGGTGACAGAGTGAGACTCCATCTCAGAAAAAAAAAAAAAAGGCAAAAGCCCCAGACAGGCCAAGACCTTCATCCTTCATGCATGCAACCTGTACTGAACAGCAGCATGGACAGCCCGGCTCTGAGCGCACAGCGGATGTAGGTTCACTGGGCAGAGACACTGGGCTGATCTCGACACTGTGTTTGGTGATGCTCTAAACAAAAGGGGCCAGTCCCACAGGACACAGCTCAGAGGTGCCACCTGCGGCTGCCCTGTCTCCTCTAGTCCCACCTCCACCCTGCCTGTATCCATCCTTCCTCCAGGGGAAACATGGACACGCCCAGGCTTCTCATGCCTGAACTGGGGAAACTGAAGCCCCATGGGACCAGGGGCGCCAATGGACATCAAGGCAGGGAAGTTGGGCCCACAGGTGATCTGGGAACTGGATGGGAAAATGCGTGGGATCCAGGCAGGCGTTGGGGTCTGATAGAGCCAGAGCGAGGAGTGGGTACCAGGAGCTGCAAACTCTAGTGCCTCCAGGACCCATTCGGATAAAATAAATGGGTGGACCTGGAATAAGACAAAGCAGGTGGTGAGCTGTGGCTGACTGGAAGATGCTCGTTGCAACCACAGCCCTCCATTAAAAAAACAAAAGGAACCCGCCTGGCTGAGTCTTAAGCTCCTCATGAACCCAGAGTTGGGTTAGCCCTCCAGGAACCTGCAGATCTAAGAGCCAGGGAGGGCACTCCATCACCGGGAGAACAGGAAATGATCCTGGGCAGGCGAGGGCAAGACATGCCCTCCTTGCAGGGAAATTGATTTTTAGGCAGGGGAGACGGCATGGGCAGAGGTTCAGAGGTAGGAAGCGGCTCGGGTTGCTTGCTGTAAAATTTCAAGCTGCGATCAGGAGGTGGCTAGGAGATGGGCTGGGTCCAGACCACAAAATGCTAGGTCGGAGGATTTGGACTCTGTCCCAGGAGCAAGCTGGAAATCAAGCTGGAAAATCAGATAAGCCTATTTGCAGTTTCAATCCAGTCTGCTGCAGAAGGATGCATTTGAGGGGGCCAGACCGGCTGTGGGGAGGCCAGGAGGAGCTGGGTTTTTGTTGTTGTTGTTGTTGTTTTGTTTTGTTTCGTTTTGAGACAGAGTCTAGCTGTCGCCTAGGCTGGATTACAGTGGCGCAAGCTCGGCTCACTGCAACCTCTGCCTCCCGGGTTTAAGCGATTCTCCTGCCTCAGCCTCCCAAGTAGCTGGGATTATAGGCATCCACCACCACACCCAGCTAATTTTTGTATTTTTAGTAGAGATGGGGTTTCACCATGTTGGCCAGGCTGGTCTTGAACTCCTGACTTTGTGATCCGCCCGCCTCGGCCTCCCAAAGTGCTGGGATTACAGGCATGAGCCACTGAGCCCAGTCTAGGAGAAGCTGTTGAAGAGGACTTGAGCGTGGGTTGTGGCCAGGGGTTTGGAGAAAACTGACGCAGCGTCTTCAAAGCCTCTGAAGGCAGAGGGAGTCTGATGGCTCAAAGGCAGTTGAAAGAGTTGGGTGTGACCGAGGGGGTGGGGAAATGGGGCGTGCATGGCAGGTGAGGACTCCCATACATCACCTCGCAGTGCCTTGCTCATCTGGCTACACTCCCTCTTGGCCTGGCCAGCTTGGGATCAGTCTGGGATCAGTTCCCCAGGATGTCCCACACTCAGTGGCAAATGTGCCCATCAAAGCAGTTTGCAGAATGAAAATGATGTGCTATTGTGAGTACCTGATGCTCCTTCAATGCTGGCTACTGCAGGAGACGGGAGCTGGCAGGGACTCAAAGCCTTCGTCCAGGCTGTGCATGTCCCCTTCCCTCAGTTAATGCTCGTGGGGGTGGGCGTTAGCGTCTCCACTTACCCAGGAGGAAACTGAGGCTTTATGAAGTTGAGAGGGCTGCTTAGGGTCAATCATCAATAAAGTGGTGGAGGCTGGGCATGGCGGCTCACATCTGTAATCCCAGCGCTTTGGGAGGCTGAGGCAGGAGGATCGCTTGAGCCCAGGAGTTCAAGACCAGTATGACCAACATAATGAGACTCCATTTCTATTTAAAAAAATTATCCAGCGGTAGAAGTACACACCTGTAGTACCAGCTACTCAGGAGGCTGAGGTGTGAGGATTGCTTAAGCCTGGGCAGTTAAGGCTGCAGTAAGCTGTGATTGTACCATGCACTCCAGCCTGGGTGACAGAGGCCCTGTCTCAAAAAAGTAAAAAAAAATATATATGTAAATATATATGTATATATATGTGTATCTATATATGTATATATATTAGTGGTGGAGCAGTTTGAAATCTGTGTCACTCATTTAATATTTAACTGAGCATCTACTATATGCCAGGCACTATTGTAGACAGTGGACATACAACAAGTAAACAGATAAAAATCGCTGTCCTTGGGGAGTCTGTATTTTGGGGTGGGGTGGGGGCGGGGAAGAATAGACAATGAAAAAATACTTAAGGAAAATATGTAGATACCAACTGTCAACTCCCCTCATAGCCACCAGAGGGCACTGCAACCACGTGGCCCTCCATTCCCCTCTGATTCCAGCTCCCTTTCCGGATTCCGAAGACAATAGCCAAGGATTAATAATACATCTGCTCAAGAATGAACACGGGGAGGCCTTGGCAGCAGTTTTTTTCTCCACCCACTTTTCCAGCCTAATCAGACCTCCCCATACAACTGCCCAGGGTACCCCAGTGACTATTCAAAGCCCTGTGTACTCCAGATTCACCAGTGACTCACATTCACTCCCAGCCACTCATCTCCTCCCAGATACTCTCTGGGTTACCCACCAACCCCATCCATCCACTCAGCTGATGCCTGAATGGCGAATAAGGCCTCCTCCTCCTGGCCCACCCACCCACACCCCTTCCACCTGCTCTCCTGCCCACCTGAAACTGGCCAAATTGTCCCATAGATGGGTTATTTTTTGATAAACACAAACCTTGACGCCCCTGGTCTTTTTTTTTTTTTTTTTTTTTTTTGAGACGGAGTTTCGCTCTTATTACCCAGGCTGGAGTGCAATGGCGCGATCTCGGCTCACCGCAACCTCCACCTCCTGGGTTCAGGCAATTCTCCTGCCTCAGCCTCCTGAGCAGCTGGGATTACAGGCGTACGCCACGATGCCCAGCTAATTTTTTGTATTTTTAGTAGAGACGGGGTTTCACCATGTTGACCAGGATGGTCTCGATCTCTTGACCTCGTGATCCACCGGCCTTGGCCTCCCAAAGTGCTGGGATTACAGGCGTGAGCCACCACGCCCAGCAACGCCCCTGGTCTTAAAGCTTGAAACTTAAATTTGTCTTATCTGAGTTCTTTCTTCAAGAAACTGACCCTCCGGCCTCCCAGACAGCATCAAGGAACTGAAACTCCTTTCCTTTACCCCGCTCTAATTCCTGTTTTCCGGCATGCAGCTACATTTGCTCCCCGCTATATAAGCCCCCAATTGTAGTTTGTTGGAGAGATGGAGTTGAGACTTATCTCCTGTCACCTTGGCTGATGTCACCCAAATAAAGCCTTCTTCCCTGGCAATACTGATTGTCCCAAGATCCCAGATCCGCTTTCTGTGCAGTGAGCAATGGGACCTACACTGAACACCTGGCATTTTGGAAACACACCCACACATCCTGTCCATCCCCCACCCATCCTGTCCACCCCCCAACCATCCTGTCCACCCCCTTGTGCTTCCATCCACCCATCCCTCTTCCCACCTGTCCACCTTCACCAATGGATGCTACGGAAGCCCAGAGCTGGGGCACTTCAACTAGAGGTCAAAGATGCCAAGAAGTCAAAGCAGGTTGACAGTCAGTGAGTTGCCTCAGTGGATATGTGTTTCAGTGTGCTGAGGCTGTGAACGGTAAAAGCATTTAAAAACAGCAAGGCTGGCTGGGTGCAGTGGCTCACACTTGTAATCCTGAACTTTGGGAGGCTGAGGCAGGTGTGGTCAGGAGTTCGAGATCAGCCTGGCCAACATGGTAAAACCCTGTCTCTACTAAAAATACAAAAATTGGTAGGGTGCAGTGGCTCATGCCGGTAATCCCAGCACTTTTGGGGGACTGAGGTAAGGAGTTCGAGACCAGCCTGACCAACATGGCGAAACCTTGTCTCTACTAAAAATACCAAATTAGCCGGTCATGGTGGCACATGTCTGTAATCCCAGCTACTCGGGAGTCTGAGACAGGATAATCACTCAAACCCAGGAAGCAGAGGTTGCAGTGAGCTGAGATCACACCATTGCACTCCAGCCTGAGCAACAAGATTGAAACTCCATCTCCAAAAAACAAAAATAAAAACAAACCCACAAAAATGAGCCAGGTGTGGTGGCAGGTACCTGTAATCCCAGCTACTTGGGAGGCTGAGGCACGAGAATCGCTTGAACCCCGGAGGTAGAGGTTGCAGTGAGCTGAGATCACACCATTGCACTGCAGCCTGGGCGACAGAGAGAGACTCTGTCCCCCCACAAAAACCAACCAAACAAACAAAAAACACAACGGTGAGACATTCTTGGCAAACCAACTGTATCCGCAAACAATTCAACGTCGGATCTTTAAAAACATCCCACTGTGGTATTATGCTGTGGACACATACATTAATTTATGTCTAGTCCTTCAAGACACCCGGGTGGGTGAAATGTTATAAATGTTCAGTGCCTCCATGCTTTGTTCCAATGATTCTCTGAGTCATAGATTGTTTTGCCAATTACTCAGCAATATTTAAGACCTGCTTCCAGAGGCCCTAATAGCTCAGCATTGTGAGACCAAAGTGCTGAAGAAAATCTGTCTGTGTGGCTGTGAATAACATCTCCATCCATCACTGTACACATCAGATTTAGGCCAGACAACACACACAGGCTTTATTTATTTCAGGTATGCCTTGCACCTCAGATCATGGGACTCTGGTACAGCACCCTTAGAAAATGATCAAGGGCAAAGAAATCATAATACGTACCTCTAGTTCAGTGGGTCCTTGGATAACCTCTTTCCTCTCTGCTAGCTCTTCAGCTAAAAGATTCAGAGGCCTTAGACAGCAACAAGCAAGTGCTATCCCACAAGCTGCATTATTCTAGATACTTGGATTTTTCTTTTTTTGAGAGAGAGATGGGGGTCTTGCTATGTTGCACAGGCTGGTCCTGACCTCCTGTCCTTAAGTGATCCTCTTGCCTTGGCCTCCCAAGTAACTGGGATTACAGTCATGAGCCATCGTGCCAGGCTTTTGGATGCTTTTTTTTTTTTGAGACAGAGTTTCTTTTGTTGCCCAGACTGGAGTGCAGTGGTATGATCTTGGCTCACTGCAACCTCTGCCTCCTGGTTTAAATGATCCTCCTGCCTCAGCCTCCCGACTAGCTGGAATTACAGGCGTGCTCCACTATATATGGCTAATTTTTGTATTTTTAATAGATACGGGATTTCACTATGTTGGCCAGGCTGGTTTCGAACTCCTGACCTCAGGTGATCCACCCACCTTGGCCTCCCAAAGTGCTGGGATTACAGGTGTGAGCCACCACACCTGGCTGGATGCTTTTTAACCAAAGGAAAAAACAAGCATCTTTATTGGAATAATGTATCTATATATGCTGATAATCAGACAATACCAGTCAGACAATATTGACTTTTTTTTTTTTTTTTTTTTTTTAATATTGGCTTCTTAAAGGCTGGATACAGATCATACTTTCCACATTAAACAAAAGAAAGAAAAAGCCGGGTGCGATGGCTCACGCCTGTAATACCCGCACTTTGGGAAGCTGAGGCAGGTGGATCATGAGGTCAGGAGTTCGAGGCCAGCCTCGCCAAGATGGAGAAACCGTGTCTCTACTATGATACAAAAATTAGCTAGGTGCAGTGGCGGGCACCTATAATCCCAGGTACTCGGGAGGCTGAGTCAGGAGAATTGCTTGAACCCGGGAGGCAGAGATTGCAGTGAGCTGAGATTGAGCCCCTGCACTCTAGCCTAGGTGACAGAGCAAGACTCAAAAAAAAAAAAAAGCAAGAGAGAGAACGAGAAAGAAAGAAACAGAAAGAGAGAGAGAGAGAAAGAAAGAAAGAAAGAAAGAGAGAGAGAGAAAGAAAGAGAGAGAGAGAGAGAAAGAAAGAAAAAGGAAGGAGGGAAGGAAGGAAGGAAGGAAGGAAGGAAGGAAGGAAGGAAGGAAGGAAG
>NW_022436991.1:15438011-15481993 GCF_009761245.1 Sapajus apella | reverse complement strand
AAGGAAGGAAGGAAGGAAGGAAGGAAGGAAGGAAGGAAGGAAGGAAGAGAGAGGAAGGCTGGAGGCAGTGGCTCATACTTGTAACCACTGCACTCCAACCTGGGAAACAGAGTAAGACCCCTTCTCGGGGAAAGCGTGAGTAAGGCCCAAAAGTTTCATTCCTTTGGTGCCATGGCTTTGGAGGGTCATGCCTGCAGTCATGGGCGGCCCATTTAAATGGGTGCCAGGAATCCAGGAACCATGGAAAGAAGATTGTTGGGGGATTCCCACTACTGCTTTTGTCTCCATCCTGGATCACACACCAAAAGAAAGAAAATAAAGAATGCTTTTATTCTCAGTTCTCTTTCTAGGTGAGAAATAGATTGTCTATAACGTGCACTGCCCTCAAATATGTTTTATTTTTATTTTATTTATTTTTTTGAGACAGAGTTTCACTCTTTCTGCCGAGGCTGGAGTGCAATGGCGCAATCTCAGCTCATGACAACCTCTGCCTCCTGGGTTCCAGTGATTCTCCTGCCTCAGCCTCCTGAGCAGCTGGGATTACAGGTGCGCACCACCACGCCCTGCTAATTTTGTATTTTTAGGAGAGACGGGGTTTCTCCATGTTAGTCAGGCTGATCTCGAACTCCCGACCTCAGGTGATCCGCCGGCTTCAGCTTCCCAAAGTGCTGGGATTACAGGTGTGAGGCACCGCTACTGGCTCCCCTCGAGTATATTTTAAAGCACTGGGACTCCTTCAACTTTGGAGAAAAAGCGGCTTATTTTCTTTTGCACAAGGGCATAGTCTTTTTATTAAACCTTTGCAAGTGTTTCAAAATCAACCCAGCTCTTTTTGCAATCTTATCAGGCAGCCCCAAAGAGAATAACTACCCAAAACTAGAGAAGCAAGTTCCAGGGGAACCATCTGAGGATTTCCTTATTTGGGATCCCTTCAAGTTCCCTTCTCATTGCAGGACCTTAGGCAAGTAAAGGGAGATTTAGGCCAATTTTCTTTTTCTTTTCTTTTTTTTTTTTTTTTTGAGAAGGAGTTTTGCTCTTGTTGCCTAGGCTAGGGTGCAATGGCGTGATCTTGACTCACTGCAACTTCCACCTTGTGGGTTCAAGCAATTATCCTGCCTCAGCCCCCCTAGTAGCTGGGATTACAGGCATGCACACCATGCCCAGCTAATTTTGTATTTCCTTTTAGTAGAGACTGGGTTTCACCATGTTGGCCAGGCTGGTCTTGAACTCCTGACCTCAGGTGTTCTACCCACCTCAGTCTCCCAAAGCGCTGGGATTACAAGTGTGAGCCACTGCACCTGGCCAGTTTTCTAATGGCCCTGATAGGAATGTAGAAGCTTTCCAGAATTTAACTCGGGTATTTTAACTTCTCATGGAGGAACGTTATGTTGCTCCTAAGCCAAACCCTAGCTGCAGCTAAAACAGGCAGCTCTGCAAGCAGAAGAAAATTTGGAGATGAGCAGTGTCTCCTATAGCAGGCCAAAAGGGAAAATTAAAAACAGGGAAGGCAAAGAAATAGGGGAAACACCACTTCCAACAGGAAAAGAGGCAATACCCTTGACAACCCTAATTGGAACTCCTTTCTATGGTATTTTTTATTCTTTCACAGTTTAAAATGGCTTCTTTCTTTCTCTCTCTCTCTCTCTTTTTTTTTTTTTTTTTTTTTGAGACAGAGTCTTGCTCTGTTGCCAGGCTGGAGTGCAGTGATGTGATCTCGGCTCACTGCAACCTCCACCTCCCGGGTTCAAGCGGTTCTCCCGCCTTAGCCTCCCAAGTAGCTGGGACTACAGGGGCGCACCACCACGCCCAGCTCATTTTTGTACTTTTTAGTAGAGATGGGGTTTCTCCATGTTAGCCAGGATGGTCTCGATCACTTGACCTCATGATCTGCCTGCCTCGGCCTCCCAAAGTGCTGGAATTACAGACGTGAGCCACTGCGCCCAGCCATAAACCCCCCAAATTAAAAGCAGATAGTTCCCTCTCAAAATCAAAGGCTCTGCTCCACCATGTATTGTGTTACCTACCGTTTTGAGTTTTGTGGGTATCAAATTACTTCACTTTATAATAGAGCTTTGGTGTGTAATAACTAGGTAGAAAATACACTGTAAAGGATGCCTAATAGTAGTTATAAATTAAAATAAAAAGCATGCTCTTGGCCACCTAAAAAATATGAAAACAGGGCCGGGCGTGGTGGCTCACGCCTGTAATCCAAGCACTTTGGAGGCGAAGGCGGGCGGATCACCTAAGGTCAGGAGTTCAAGACCAGCCTGACCAACATGGTGAAACCCCATCTTTAAAAAAATAAAAAATTAAAAAAAAAAAATATGAAAACATCCCCACCCCCCACTAAGAGATGAACTACCGTGGGGAATGGGCGAATTCCAAAATAAGCCAATTGGCTTTGGGTTGCCTTGCAATGAAATGTGTGGTAGAAGCACCCCACTGTCTTCTCCCATAGTACTGATATGGTCTTTTCATAAATTGAGCATTGAAATAAAACCATAGCAAGGACATCTTAAAACACTAATCTGCCCTTTAGTAAAAGGGTTATAAAAGGTTTGTAAAGATTTAACTGTAACTATCCTGGACTTCGGTCACTCACAAACAATTGTTGTTTTATTTGTTCCTTTTTAAAAAGTGGTTTATAATCAAGCTATATTAAGGACTTAGTGAGTGTTCTCAAATGGAGATTTTTAATAGTTTTGAAGATTGTAACACTGGAATAAAAAAAGTACGGGACTCATAAAGAACTGACATATTCACAGATATCAAGCAAAACAAAAGTTAACTAAATGGATTGCACTCAGAAAGTTAAAGCAATCTTTTTTTTTAAATAGAGGCGGGGTTTCTCCATGTTGGTTAGGCTGGTCTTGAACTCCTGACCTCAGGTGATCTGCTTGCCTCAGCCTCCTAAAGTGCGGAGATTGCAGGCGTGAGCCACTGCACCTGGCCCTTTTTGTTTTTGAGACAGAGTCTCGCTCTGTCAACCAGGCTAGAGTGCAATGGCACAATCTTGGCTCACTGGACCCTCCACCTCCTGGGTTCAAGCGATTCTCCTACCTCAGCCTCCTGAGTAGCTGGGACTACAGGCGCCTGCCACCATGCCCAACTAATTTTTGTATTTTTAGTAGAGACAGGGTTTCACTATGTTGGTCAGGCTGATCTTGAACTCCTGACCTCATGGTCCATCTGCCTTGGCCTCATAAAGTTTGGGATAACAGGTGTGAGCCACCACACTTGGCCAAAAACCTTTTTAACTTTTGCTTGGAATATTGCTGATACTTGTTTTGTTTTTCAGAGTCAACAAAACTTATTTTGAATTATTTACAGACTTTAAAAATTAAGTAAGGTATAGTCCTGTGGACAAAATTTGGAGCATATTTGCTTTTCTCTGCCTGGTTCCTCTAGAATTTGGAGACTATCTGTGAGTATTCCTAATTTATGGCAATATGGTTGTCTGCAGCAATGCAATAGGAATCTATTTTTCTTTGTCAACAGGACACAATTGGAAAAACTGGTTATTTTACCAAGGCTTTTACTGAAAGTGTGTGTTTCCTTCTAAGGAATTAAGCTTGACATGCAGAGTCAATACAAGCCCCTTGGGGAGAACTGGCCTCATACTTTGTCTACACAGTCCCAGCACAGGGTCCTAACCTGTGGTCAGTAAAGAATGTCACTTTTTAATAGGTCTGGAAACTCCAACTTTATCTTGGAAACTCAAGAGGAGAGGATCATTCAACTCACAGGTATCTGGGGATACAAATCCATGGCTGGGCTTGGCTTTAAAGGTCTTATCTGAAATTCCTCGTGGAACAGTTTCATCAAAGCCAATCCAAGAGGCCTATGTAGAAATAACCATTCTTGCTGCACTTTATACAAATAATCAGACCAAGAATAAAACTAAAGTTTAGTCTACAAACAACACACACAGTCCTATCATAATTTGTTTTTACCGAAAATGAGAACTGGACAGGGAAACTGTGCCGAAAGCTTCTCATATATTTGTCATAAAACCGAATCTCATTAATTGTTTTTAAGCTTTTTGCCTACATTTTAGACTAACCCTGCTTATTCCTGTAAATCACGGGATGATCTCCCGCAGGTTGGAAGAAAAAAAGGGGCGGGTAATATAAAAATCTGAATCCATATACAGGGTACTAGTTCTGGGCAATTATCTTGCATATTCTGCCAGGTAATAAAAGTGAGTAGGGAGCCCATAGCTCGGAGGTTTCTTTGGGAAAATAAAACCAAAGAACTTCATATACCCCAAAGGGAAATTCTGTATCTTGGCTAGTACAATTTTAAATGGGAATTACCTATGACACCACACTTGTGGGAACTGCTATACTCATTCTACTGTTTTCAGTAGGGTTGTACACGATAGCACCTTCTAACTGAAATATTGGACAAAGAGTTTTCATTGCTGTAGTATTCTGCTTAATTATTATCCTTTAGCAAGGATAATAGTTACTAACAAAAAGGAAGCATAAAAGTTTTACTCGGGTGCTGTGGCTCACGCCTATAATGCCAACACTTTGGGAGGCCAAGGCCGGCGCATCACCTGAGGTCGGCAGTTCGAGACCAGCCTGAACAACGTGGAGAAACCCCATCTCTACTAAAAATACAAAATTAGCTGAGTGTGGTGGTGAATGCCTGTAATCCCAGCTACTTGGGAGGTTAAGGCTGGAGAATCTCTTGAACCCGGGAGGCAGAGGTTGCGGTGAGCCAAGATAGCGCCATTGCACTCCAGCCTGGGCAACAAGAGCAAAACTCCGTCTCAAAAAAAAATAATAATAAAGTTTTACTATCATGAATCTGCTAGGACTTTTTATTGGCTTTAGTGATGCATTTTTAAATGAAACATGCTGCTTCTGGATTAATACCTCTACTAAAGTAGAGGAAAATCTATAGGTAATTAAAGATCAAATCAAAATCATTGACAGGCTCAGGGAAAACGCTGGCTTCAGCCCCAGTTGGCTCCAATCCCTCTTTAATAAATTTCAGTCTTCTTCGTGGAATTGGTTAACCCCTTTATTAAGCCCCCTCGTGTTTATATGTCTGTATTAATATTTGAACCCTGTATATTCAATACTATAACTCAAATTGTTTCTTCTAGCCTAGAAGCCATCAAACTCCAAATGGTGCTGCAAACTGAACCACCCATGGACACGCTCCGACATGTGCCTGGCAACATGGCTGCCCCCACACGTCCCCATGTATGTAAAACATCATGGTGCCCTGCACTTGCATATTAAAAGGCTAGGGTGGGAGGGCCAGTTTTTTCATGGGCTACATGAATAACATGTCTGGTCAAACCAATCCCCTAAGTCCTACACAAATCAGACACCACCTCCTCCAGCCTACTCATGTAACTGGTTGGTATCCACCATAGAGGCTTGGGAGCCCCCCTCCCTCTGTCTCTGTATAGGGGAGCTTCTTCCTTCTTTCTTCTCCCCTTCTTTCTTGCCTATTAAACTCTCTGCTCAAATTTTTTTTTTTTTTTTTTTTTTTTGAGACAGAGTCTTGCTCTGTCACCCAGGCTGAATGGAGTGCAATGTCACCATCTCAGCTCACTGCAACTTCCACCTCCTGGGTTCAAGTGATTCTTCCGCCTCAGTCTCCTGAGTAGCTGGGATCACAGGCGCGTGCCACCACGCCCAGCTAATTTTTGTATTTTTAGTAAAGACAGGGTTTCACTATGTTGGCCAGGATGGTCTCGATCTCTTGACCTTGTGATCCTCCCGCCTCAGCCTCCCAAAGTGTTGGGATTACAGAGGTGAGCCACTGTGCCCGGCAGATGCTGGCTACTTTTAAGATTTTCACCTTATCACTGGTTTTTAGCAATTTGATTATGATGTGCCTTGGTGTAGTTTCTTGTGTTGGAGAATTGAGCTTCTTGGATGTAGAGATTTATGATTTTCATTAAATTTGAAAATTGTTAAGCCATTAGTCCTTAAAGATATTTTCTATGCCCCTCTATTTCTCCTTTCTTTAAACTCCAATTACTCACGTATGAGGCTGCTTAAAGTTGCTCCATAGCTCACTGATGTGTTTTTGTTTTTACTTTCCAGACAGGGTCTTACTCTGTCACCCAGGCTGTAGTGCAATGGCACAATCAGAGCTCACTGCAACCTTTACCTCCTAGACTCATGAAATCCTCCCATCTCAGCCTCCTGAGTAGCTGGGACTGCAGGTACACACCACCACGCCTGCCTAATTTTTTATTTTATGTAGAGATGAGGTCTATGTATATTGCCCAGGTTGGTATCAAACTCCTGACCTCAAGTGATCTTCATGCCTTGACCTCCCAAAGTGCTGGGATTATAGGCATGAGCCACTGTGCCCAGACACGTTTTTCATTCTTTAAAATTGTTTTTTTCTGTGAGGATCGTTTGATCCCAGCAAGTCAAGGTTGCAATGAGCCAAGATGGCACCATTGCATTCCAGGCTGGGTGACTGAGTGAGACCCTGTCTCAAAAAAAAAAAAAAAAATTTGTTTTTTCTTTGTGTTTCATTTTGGATTTCTTTTGCCATGACTTCAACTTCACTCAGGCTTTCTTCTGCAGTTGATCTACTATCAATCCCTTTTAGTGTACTTTTCATCTCTGACACTGTAATCTTCATTTTTAGATGCTTGACTTGGGCCTTTGTTTTGTATTTCCTTACCTCTACTTAATTTTAAACATATGACATATGGTTATAACTATTTTAATGTCCTCTGCTCATTGTAACATTTGTGTCAGTTCTAGGTTGGTTTCCATTAACTGATTATTCTTCTTATTATGGTCATGTTTTCTGACTCTTTGCCTGGCTGGTAATCTTTCTTGGGAGTGGGGAGCTTTTAAACCAATCTCATCTTTTGGGTTAAAAAGATTTTTTTTTACCATTGAAGTTCACCTTCCTATTCTAATTTTTAAAAACCTTTTTACAAATTATAATCATGTATAATTACGGGGTACACACTGCTGTTTTGATATATAGTTGCAACATGGAGAATTGAATCAAGCTAATTAACATGTTTATTACCTTAAATACTCATTTTTTTCCTGTCTAGCTGCAACTTTGTACTCTTTGACCAAAGTCGCTCCATCTCCTCCCCGCCTCCAGTTTCTGCCGCCATTCTACTCTCTGCTTCTATAAGTTCAATTATTTCAGATTCCACATGTAAGTGAGAACATACTGGAATGCAGTATTTGTCTTTCTGTGCCTGGTTTATTTCACTCAGCTTAATGTCCTCCAGGCTCATCCATGTAGTTGCAAATCACAGGACTTGTTTCTTTTTGAAAGTTGAATGGTATTCCATTGTGTACATATACACATTTTCTTTATCTTTTCATCTCCTTTATTTTTGAGATGGAATCTCGCACTGTCACTGAGGCCGGAGTGCAATGGCGCGATCTCAGCTCACTGCAACCTTCGCTTCCCCGGTTCAAGCAATTCTGCTGCCTCAGCCTCCCAAGGAGCTGGGATTACAGGTGCACGCCATCACACCCAGCTAATTTTTGGTATTTTTAGTAGAGACAGTGTTTCACTATGTTGGCCAGGCTGGTCTCAAACTCCTGACTTCGGGTGATTCACCTGCCTTGGCCTCCCAAAGTGCTGGGATTATAGTCGTGAGCTACTGTGCCCAGCCCATCTCCCTTTTATTTTGAGATGGAGTCTTGCTCTGTCACCCAGGCTGGAGTGCAGTGGTGCAATCTTGACTCACTGCAACCTTCATGTCCCAGGTTCATGTGATTCTCCTGCCTCAGCCTCCCGAGTAGTTAGGATTACAGGTGTGCACCACCATGCCTGGCTAATTTTTGTATTTTTAGTACAGACAGGGTTTCACCCTGTTGGCCAGACTGGTCTCAAATTCCTGACTTCAGGTGATCTGCCTGCCTCAGACTCCCAAAGTGCTGGGATTACAGGCATGAGCTACCGCATCCTGCCTGTTTTTTTGTTTTGTTTTGTTTTTGAGATGGAGTCTCACTCTGTCAGCCAGGCTGGAGTGCAGTGACGCAATCTCGGCTCACTGCAGCCTTTGCCTCCCAGGTTCAAACTATTCTCGTGCCTCATCCTCCAGAGTAACTGGGATTACAGGCCCCCTGCCACCATGCCCAGCTAATTTTTGTATTTTTAATAGAGATGGGGTTTCACCATGTTGGTCAGGCTGGTTTCAAACTCCTGACATCAAGTGATCCTCCTGCTTTGGCCTCCCAAAGTGTTGGGATTACAGGCATGAGCCACCGCACCTGGCCACATTTTCTTTATCCTTTCATCTGTTGAAGGATGCTTAGGTTGATTTCATGATTTGCCTGTCATAAATAACACTGCAGTAAACCTTGAAGTGCAGACATTTCTGACACACTGATTTCAATTCCTTTAGATATATATCCAGAAGTGGGATTGCTGGATCATTTGGTAATTCTATTTTTAACTTTTAGTGTTTTTGTTTTGTTGTTTTTTTTTGAAACGGGTCTGGTTCTATCGCCCAGGGGAATGCAGTGGCACTACCTTGGCTCACTGCAACCTCCACCTCCCCTGCTCAAGCAATCCTCCCACCTCCGCCTCCCGAGTAGCTGGGACTATGGTGTCTGCCACCATGCCTGGCTAATTTTTGTATTTTTTTGTGGAAATGGGGTTTTACCACGTTGCCCAGGCTGGTCTCAAACTCCTGAGCTCAAGTGATCTGCCTGCTTCAGCCTCCCAAAGTGCTGGGATTACAAACGCAAGCCACCACGGCCAGCCTGTTTTTTGAGGACCTTCCATATAATTTTCCAGCATGACTGTACTAATTTACTTTCCCACTAACAGTAGGTAAAAGTTCACTTTTCTCCATATCCTCACCCACACCAACAGGTATCAGGCGACATCTCATCATGCTTTTAATTTGCATTTTCCTAGTGGTTAATGCTGCTGAGCGTCTTTTCATATACTTGTTAGCCATTTCTGTGTCCTTCTTTTTCTGAGACAGAGTCTCGTTCTGTTGCCCAGGCTGGAGTGCAATAGGGCGATCTTGGCTCACTGCAACCTTCACCTCCCGGGTTCAAGCGATTCCCCTGCCTCAGCCTCCCAAGTAGCTGGGACTGCAGATGCCTACCACCACACCCAGCTAGATGTTATATTTTTAGCAGAGACGAGGTTTCACCATGTTGGCCAGGCTGTTCTTGAACTCCTGACCTTGTGATCCACCTGCCTCAGCCTCCCAAAGTGCTGGGATTACAGGCGTGAAACACTGAGCCTGCCCCCTCACTTTTTTTTTTTTTTAAATATCTGTTGAGGTCCTTTGCCCATTTTTAAATCAGCTTGGTTTTCTGCTCTGAGTTTTTTGAATTTCTTACATATTTTGAATATTAACACCTTATTGGATGGATTGCTTACAAATTTTTTCTCCCAGTCTATAATCTATCACTTCATTCTGTTAATATTTTCCTTATGCCTGGTAATCTTTGATTGCTTATCAGACATTGTAAATTTTACCTTGTAGAACACCAAATATTTGTGTAATCTTTATGATTTGTTAGGTTCAGAGCAATGCTCATCGTAGGTTTAATTTTGTTTTTTTTTTGAGATGGAGTCTCGCTCTGTCATCCAGGCTGGAGTGCAGTGGTACAATCTCGGCTCCCTGCAGCCTCCGCCTCTGGGGTTGAAGTGATTCTCCTGCTTCAGCCTCCTGAGTAGCTGGGACTATAGGCATGCGCCACCATGCCCGGTTCATTTTTGTATTTTTAGTAGAGAGGCGGGTTTCACCATGTTGGCCAGGCTGCTCTCTAATTCCTGGCCTCAAGTGATCAGCCCACCTTGGCCTCCCACAGTGCTGGGATTCCAGGCATGAGCCACTGTGCCTGGAAGTCTAGGTTTAATTATTCCCCACTACTGAGCCAAGACCTTCCTGAGCGCTCCACCCTGTGCCTAGTGAATGATCAGTTTTTCCAGCTGGCGGGTGGGAAAAGGCCCTGGCCCTGCCTCCTGTGAGTCCTGAATGTTGTTTCCTGCAATCCTTTCAGCTGGTTCTTTCCCTGGCCTTGGGCAGTTTCTTCACACACATGTGTTGATTCGTTCTTTGCTGAATCCTCTGAAGTTCTTCGGAGTTCTCTCTCTGTGCAGCTCTGTCTTGTCAAGAATCGCATCCTCTAAGCTCGAGCTGCTGTGGTCTCTTGGTCTCAGCCACCTCATTTCCTCAACTCCAAGAATCCTCTGGGCACCAACCCACATCCCCCTTACCCTGCCCCACACTTTGAAACACTCTCGAAGCAACAAGCTGCACAGTCCTAAAAGGACTGTTGATGTCCTTTCTCTCTGGGATTTCACTGCTTTCGTTACTTTCTCTCCCTGCTTGACGTTCAGCGTTTTGAACACCGCTGTGTTCAGACGCTGGAGTGAAGACCCACATTTTGGGTCTGTTCTTGTCGCTGTGGTGGTGGTGATTGTTTCAGACGGGAGGGCAGACCCAGCCCCTGTGACTCCATGTTGGATGGAAGCAGGAATCTCTGCATCAGTGGTTCAAAGCTCCTCAGATGATTCCAGGGGCCGCCGAGGTGAGGACCACTTGCAGAGACTCCTCTGCTTGAAATTCTCTCTCAATCAAATGGAATCTTCTTTGGTGATTCCCTCCCCTTCATTTTCTCTGTTCTCTCTTTCTGGGCTTTCTCTTTATTTTTTGAGACAAGGTCATGCTCTGTTGCCCAGGATGGAGTGCAGTGGTGCCATCACTCAGGGCTCACTGTGGCCTCAACCTCCTGGGCTCAAACGATCCTCCTGTCCCAGACTCCCGAGTAGCTGGAACCACAGGCACGTGCCACCTTGTCTGGCTATGTTCTTATGTTCTCCCTTTCGGGAGCTTCTGTTAAACAAATATGGATTGAATTGATCCTCCCTGTCTTTTATTTCACTTTTTTTTTTTTTTTGGCGTTTTGCTCTACATCCCGAGAGATGTTTCAAAACTTTTCCACCCATACCTTATTTTGATTAAGTTTTTTTAAGATGGAGTCTTACACTGTCACCCAGGCTGGAGTGAAGATGCATGATCTCGGCTCACTGCAACCTCCACCTACCAGATTCAAGCAATTATCTGCCTCAGCCTCCCGAATAGCTGGAATTACAGGCGACAGCCACCACACCCGGCTAATTTTTGTGTTTTTAGTAGAGATGGGGTTTCACCCATCTTGACCAGGCTGGTCTTGAACTCCTGACCTGATGATTCACTTGCCTCTGCCTCCCAAAGTGCTGGGATTACAGGCGTGAGCCACCGCACCTGGCCAACTAATTTATTTAACTTAATTAATTTTTGAGACAGGGTCTCACTCTGTCACCCAGGCTGGAATGCATCAATGCAGTCTTGGCACACTGCAGCCTTGACCTCCTGGGCTCAAGCAATCCTCCTGCCTCAGCCTCCTGAGTAGCTGGGAGCACAGGCATGTGCCACCACATCCAAATATATTCTCTTTCTGGAACTTCTGTTAAACAAATATGGACTGAATTGATCATCCATCTCTTTTCTTTCATATTTTCCTTTCTGTTCTTTTCTTTCTTTCTTTCCTTTTTTTGTCATTTTGCTGTATCCTGAGAGGTGTTTCAAAACTTTTCCACCCAAACTTTCCTTTGATTAATTTTTATTTAACTTAATTAATTAATTTTTGAGACAGCGTCTCGCCCTGTCACCCAGACTGGAGTACAGCAGTGTAGTATCAGCTTACTGCAGCCTTGACCTCCTGGGCTCAAGTGATCCTCCTACCTCAGCCTCCTGGGTAGCTGGGAGTACAGATTCATGCCACCACACCTGGCTACTTTATTTTTTTGTAGAAATGGGGTTTTGCCATGTTGCCTAGGCTGTGATTGATTTTTCAGTTTGGTCAATCATATTGTAATTCCCAGAACTCTGTCTTGTTCTCCAATTGCAGCATCTTCCTGGAAGGCTCTTCTTGGTTCGTGATGCATTAATTTTATTAATTTCTTTCCTCCAAGGCTAGTGTTCTGCTTTGCTTTCTCTCTCTCTCTGTCTCTCTCTCTCTCTTTTTCTCTATCTCTTTTTCTTTCTCTTTTTTCAGATGGAGTTTCTCTCTTGTCGCCCAGACTGGGGTGCAATGGCGAGATCTTGGCTCACTGCAACCTCTGCCTCCTGGGTTCAAGCAATTCTTGTGCCTCAGCCTCCTGAGTAGCTGGGATTACAGGGATATGCCATCACGCCTGGCTAATTTTGGATTTTTAGTAGAGATGGGGTTTCGCCATGTTGGCCAGGCTGGTCTCAAACTCCTGACCTCAGGTGATCCTCCTGCCTTGGCCTCCCAAAGTGCAGGCATTACAGGCATGAGCCACCTGCCTGGCCATCTGCTATTCATCTTACTCCTCTCTGGTGCCACTGAAATTAAGAGGAGGCCCAAGTGGATCTCCTTGGCAGCCAGGTGGGTCTGGTTCCCCAGGAAGCCTGTTCCTGAACTGGCTGCAAGCTTCGTGGGCAGGTCTGTTAATTGGTTAAAATGCTTCATTCAGATAAGTGGTTTTTGTTCCCTTCTCCCCACCCAGGGGACATTTGGGAATGTTGGGAGGTATTTTTGGTTATGGCAGCTGGGGGTTCCTACTGACACCTAGTGGGCGGAGGCCAGAAATGCCACAAAGTATCCTAGGACTTGCCGGAGAGCTGCTCACAGTTAACAATCAGCTGTCCCAACATGTCAAAGGCAAGTAGGTCAGAGACATCCTGATTTTATTTTTTTTTTTTATGAAGTCTTCCTCTTGTTGTCCAGGCTGAAGTGCAGTGGCACAGTCTTGACTCACTGCAACCTCTGCCTCCCAGCTTCAGGCGATTCTCCTGCCTGCATAGCTGGGATTACAGGTGCCTGCCACCATACCTGGCTAATTTTTGTATTTTTTGTTTTTTTTTTTTTTTTTGAGACGGAGTTTCGCTCTTGTTACCCAGGCTGGAGTGCAATGGCGCAATCTCGGCTCACCGCAACCTCCGCCTCCCGGGTTCAGGCAATTCTCCTGCCCCAGCCTCCTGAGTCGCTGGGATTACAGGCACACGCCACCATGCCCAGCTAATTTTTTGTATTTTTAGTAGAGACGGGGTTTCACCATGTTGACCAGGATGGTCTCGATCTCTTGACCTCGTGATCCACCCGCCTCGGCCTCCCACAGTGCTGGGATTACAGGCTTGAGCCACCGCGCCCGGCTAATTTTTGTATTTTTTAGTAGACCTGGGTTTCATCATGTTGGCCAGGCTGGTCTTGAATTCCTGAACTTAGGTGATCTGCCTACCTCAGCCTCCCAAAGTGTTGGGATTACAAGCATGAGCCACCATGCCCGGCTCGGGACACCCTGATTTAAGGCCATCTGAGAGCAGGCTCCCCAGCTCTCACCACTAAAGGCCAAGATAAGGAGGGTCCCTTCACACACTCACTTCAGGAAACTTCCAAGGGAGCTTGTTCAATTGTGTTTATTTTATTTATTTATTTTGAGATGGAGTCTTGCTCTGTCGCCCTGGCTGGAGTGCAATAGCACGATCTTGGCTCATTACAACTTTTGCTTCCCAGGTTCAAATGATTCTTCTACCTCAGACTCCCAAGTAGCTGGGATTACAGGCGACTGCCACCACACCCAGCTAACTTTTGTATTTTTTTGTAGAGAAGGAGTTTCATAATATTGACCAGGCTGGTCATGAACTCCTGATCTCAGGTGATTCACCTGGCTTGGCTTCCCAAAGTGCCGGGATTACAGGTGTGAGCCACTGTGCCTGGCCTCACTTGTGTTTAAAAGACACCTCCAACTGACAGATCATGAGCCACATGTGGCCCAGGCTTGTCTGGTTTGCTTTTATAGGGAGACATATATCTCCCTACAAATATATATATATATATATATATATATATATATATGTCCTTCCCCTCCCCTCCACTCCCCTCCACTCCCCTTCCCTTTGCTCTGTACTGTTGCATCATGAGGTATTGAAAAACACACAGAAAAATTTTTTTAATTTGTTCTGGGCCAGGCATGTAATCCCAGCAGTTTGTGCAGCTAAGATGGGCGGATCACTTGAGCCCAGAAGTTTAAGACCAACCTGGGTGATGTAATGAGACCCTCATCTCTACAAAAATTAAAAATTAGTGGGGCATGGTGGCATGCATCTGTGGCCCCAGCTACTAAGAAGGCTGAGGTGGGAGGATTGCTTGAGCCCAGGAGGTCAAGGCTGCAGTGAGCCAAGATTGCACCACTGCACTCCAGCCTGGGCAACAGAGCAAGATCCTATCTCAAAACAAAAACAGAAATCAAACTACAATGTGAGTGCAAGCTTTCTCAGACAATACATCCTTTATTATTTTGGTTTTTGAATTTTTCATCACGATCTACCACAGAATGTTCCCTTTCCAAACGAAAACTAATTTATAACTTGGTAAGGAACACTCTGGGACAAGTCTTTTTTTTTTCCTTGCTTTTTTCCAACTCTGGATACAGATTGGCAGACAGCAGTCTTGAGAGCTCATTAGGAGGGTCTAGCAGGGGAGTGCAGCTACTCGTATGCCCTTGACCGAAGACTGGTCCTTGTCTGTCGGGGATGGTCGTCTTCAACTGAGTGCACAGCATTGGAAGGACACACATAGATCAGTGAGGGAGGAAGGGGACACCCACCTAGCCAGCCAGATTAGCTGAATCAACCCTGGCGATCAATGGGGTGACGGATGTTGCAACCAGATCGCCCTCACATCCAGGCAACAGTCTTTAATGAAGTACTGACATTGTTCAACAGAGAAACCCAATAGCTGGGTTGAGGTGGGCAAAGAAAGGGAAGTTATAAAACTCACCAAAGATTTGGCTAACATCAAGTCAAAAAGAGTATTCTCATTTTACTTAAAATGTCCACATTTGTTTTTGGTTTTGTTTTGTTTTGAGACGGAGTTTCACTCTCATTACCCAGCCTCCGTAGTAGCTGGAATTACAGGCATGTGCCACCACATCCTGCTAATTTTTTGTACTTTTAGTAGAGATGGGGTTTTACCATGCTGGCCTATTTGGTCTTGAACTCCTCACCTGCTTGCATCGACCTCCCAAAGTACTGGGATTATAGGCGTGAGCCACCACACCCGGCCCCACATTTGTTTTTATGATAGACTATTTTCATCATGTGTTATATTACTAAGTTATGTTTTAGATTTTTCAGTTTCAAGTTTGGCTTTTAAAGTAAATGAGTACAAACAACAAGCTCAGTTTCTCTTGAGACCCTCACAGCCTGCTCTGACGTCAGATGTGTGTGGGTTGCATACTGCCTTAACCCATTCTCACGCTGCTATAAAGAAATACCTGAAACTGGGTAATTTATAAAGAAAAGAGGTTTAATTGGCTCACAGTTCTGCAGGTTGTAAAGGAAGCATCTGCTCAGCTTCCAGGAGGACTCTCCAAGTGCTGGGATTATAGGCATGAGCCACCATGCCCTGCCTTTGTTTTTTTTTTTTTTTTTTTCAGACAGGATCTCCTTCTTTTGCCCAGGTTGCAGTGCAAGAGTGTGACCACAGCTCACTGCATCCTTGACCCCCAGGCTCAGGTATTCCTCCCACCTCAGCCCCTCAAGTGGCTGGGACTACAGGTGCACACCATCGGCCCAGCTAATTTTTTTTTTTTTTTTTGTAGAGATGGGGTTTGGGGTTTTGCAATATTGTCCAGGTTGGGCTCGAACTCCTGGGCTCAAGTGATAAGTGCTGGGATTATAGTCTATGAACCTCTGTGTCTGGCCCCTAAACTCTTTCCAACCCTCCGTTCCACCATGCTCCGTGTATCGGCTCTCCACGCTGTGTGACTTCATTGCTTTAGTCATTGTTCTGTTACGTGCAGCCTAGGGCATTCCTAATGATTCGGGGTCCACATTAAACTTTACAGATGGCCTCATTTTCTACGAGTTTTGCCTGTGAGGAAGACAGCCCTCGAAAGTGACAGCTAGGTTGAGACCTAAAGAGTAAGAATTAGCCAAGACCAAGTAACGGGAGGGAGGAATACGGATGTTCCAAAAGGGAGGGAGTGTTTGTTGAAATGATCAGGAGTTGGAAAATCTTAAGCAATTTTTTTTCTTTAGAGATGGATTCTCTGTCTGTCATCCACACTGGAGTTTAGTGGTGTGATCATAGCTCAGTGTAGCCTTAAACCCCTAACCTCCAGGGATCCTCCTGCTTCAGCTTCCCGGAATTACAGGCATGAGCCATCATGCTTGGCTAATTTATTTTTTAAGTTTTTGTATAAACCTGGTCAGGTGTGGGGGCCCATGCCTGTAATCCCAGCACTTTGGGAGACCTAGATGGGTGGATTACCTGAGGTCAGAAGTTGGAGACCAGCTTGGTCAACATGGAGAAATCCCATCTCTACTAAAAATACAAAAATTTGCCAGGTGTGGTTGTGCACACCTGTAATTTCAGCTACTTGGGAGGCTGAGGCAGGAAAATCGCTTAAACTTGGGATGCGGAGGCTATAGTGAGCTGAGAGTGTAACACTGCACTCCAGCCTGGGTGACAGAGCAAGACTCTGTCTCAAAAAATAAAAATAAAATAAAATAAATAAATAAATACAATTTTTTTTTTGGTAGAGAATGGGTCTTGCTAGGTTGCCTAGGCTGGTCTCGAACTCCTGGCCTCAGGCAGTCCTCCCATCTCAGCCTCCTGAGTAGCTGGGATTACAGGCGTGAACCACCACGTTTCACCCTTTTAAGCATTTTTTTTTTTTTTAGGTTCACTCCAGGTACAATATGGGAAATGCAGACAGGGAGACTATTTAGGTGCAGTTTAGGAGCAATGAGTGGAGCAGAACCAGGATGGAAGAAGTAAGCATGAGGAAAAGCGGGCAGAAGTCAGGGGAGTGAGAGGAGACAGAAAGGAGCCAAGGAGAAAGTGGGGAGAGGATCAGGCTTGGTGGGGGTGGTCACGCATTCTAAGATAATTTTGAGGTCTTCATGGGGGATATCAAGATGGCTGTTAGATAGGGTTTGAAGTCAGGAGAGAGACATAGGTTAAGAGATAGGCTTGGGCTTATGTTACAGAGACCCAGGACAACAGTGGTTTATACAAAAGAAAGCGCTGGTTCAATTACACCAAGGCAGGAAGTTCAGGGCTGCTGTGCTGGCCACAGAGATTCAGGCTCCTTCCATCTTCTGGCTCAGCTAACCCTGGGATGTTGCCCTTGTCCACGTTGTCTCACCATCATGTCTGGATTCTAAACAGCAGGGGAGAGAAAGGGGAGTGGGGAAGAGGGCCAGAACCAGTCGCATGGTCGCCCTTAGCCTCAAGGGGGTCTGGGAAATGCAGCCTTTCCTCTGTGTGGCCACAAGCCCAGTTAAAAAGAATGGTGCTGGTCAAGTGCATGGCATACGGCTAGAATCTCAGGACTTTGGGAAGCTGAGGCAGGTGGATCGCTTGAGCCCAGGAGTTCAAGACTAGCCTGGCCAACATGGTGGGACCCCATCTCTACAAAAAATACAAAAAGTAGCCTGGTGTGGTCGCGCACACCTGTAGTCCCAGCTACTTGGAAGGCTGACATGGGAGGATTACCCAAACCCGAGGAGCTCAAGGCTGCAGTGAGCTGTGATTGCACCACTGCACTCCAGTCTCAGCAACAGAGCAAGACTCTGCCTCAAAAAAGAAAAAAAAGGCTGGGTGCAGTGGCTCACGCCTGTAATCCCAGCACTTTGGGAGGCCATGATCCACCTGCCTCAGCTGGATCACGAAGTCAGGAGTTCAAGACCAGCCTGGCCAAGATGGTGAAACCCCGTCTCCACTAAAAATATAAAAGTTAGCCAGGTGCAGTGGTGGGCCCCTGTAATCCCAGCTACTCGGGAGGCTGAGACAGAGAATTGCTTGAAGCTGGGAGGCGGAGGTTGCAGTGAGCTGAGATTGCGCCACTGCACTCCAGCTTTGGTGGCAGAGTGAGACTCCATTTCAAAAAAGAATAGTCCATTCTCATGCTACTAATAAAGACATATCCAAGACTGGATAATTTATAAAGGAAAGATATTTAATTGACTCTCAATTCAGTATGGCTGGGGAGGCGTCAGGAAACTTATACAGTCATGGCAGAAGGGGAAGAAAACACGGCCTTCTTCACATGGTGGCAGCAAGGAGAAATGCCAAGCAAAATGGGGGAAAGCCCCATATAAAGCCATCAGATCTTGTGAGAACTTACTCACTATCATGAGAACAGCATGGAGGTAACCATGCCCATGATTCAGTTGCCTCCCAGGACACATGGGGATTATGAGAATTACAATTCAGGCTGAGATTTGGGTGGGGACACAGGCAAACCATATCAGAGGCAGTGCTGTTCCTTTAGAATAATGGGAGAATAGATCTAGGAAGACCACATCTGCTACTGTTGGAGATGGAGATGCGGGGATCATTAGGGTAAGAGACAGCAATGGGGGCCTGGCGCGGTGGCTCACGCCTGTAATCTCAGCACTTTGGGAGACTGAGGCGGGTGGATCATTTGAGGTCAGGAATTCGAGACCAGCCTGATCAACATGGTGAAACCCTGTCTCTAGTAAAAAAAAAAAAAAAAAAAAATTAGAAATTAGGCCAGGTGCAGTGGCTCATGCCTGAAATCCCAGCACTTTGGGAGGCCAAGGCAGGCGGATCACCTGAGGTCCAGAGTTCAAGACTGGTCTGGGCAACATGGTGAAACTCTGTCTCTACTAAAAATACAAAAATTAGCCAAGCGTGGTGGTGGATGCCTTTAATCCCAGCTACTCAGGAGGCTGAGGCAGGAGAATTGCTCGAACCTGGGAGGCAGAAGTTGCGGTGAGCTGAGATCATGCCATTGCACTCCAGCTTGGGTGACAAGAGTGCTTTATATTCCCAGGTGGTCTGGGAACATAAAGATGGCTCTGCAGATAGCAAGTTAGACTCTGCCTTAGGAAGACTGCATGCACAAATCCATGTATCAGTGCATCTGTTTATCTATCCACGTGCTTATCCACACATCCAATCCCTTCACCTATCCATTCTCCCATCCATCCATCCATTTATCCATCCATCCATCCATCCATCCATTTATTCATCCATCCATTCATCCATGCATCATCCATTTATTCATAATCCATCCATTCATCCATCTATTCATCCATCCATCCATTTATTCATCCATCCATCCATTTATCCATCCATCCATCCATTCATCCATCCATCCATCTATCCATCCATCCATCTGACCATCTTTCATTTTACAGCATTCTCAAATGTCACAACTAGAAAAGTCCCAATAGAACATCTTGTTCAATTTTCAGCTTCCTTTTTGTACATGAAAAAACTACACAAGGCCCCATAATACAACACCCGCTTTGCTGAAGTCTCTAAGTGAGTAAGGTGATGGAGCCAGATCATGAACCGGGGCCTTGTCCCTGTGTTCCTTCCACACTGCAGTGCCTCTCCTAAGCCCATGGCATGGAAGCATCTAAGCTCTGAAGACCTGTCTCTGTCTTCTGTTTCTCTGAGGTCTGTTCACTCCTCGTGGGCAGAGTCTCCACAACCTAGTGCTGTCAGCTGATGGTGACGATGATAAGGATGTCGTTACCCAGCTCATGAGTGACAGAGATGGGACAGGGCCCTGGTCTCTACCTGGCATCAGTTCTGTGTCCATATCTTAGCTCACCCCTACCACTATCCTCCATCCTGTCACTAGAGAGACTGTGAGCTCCTTGAGGGCAGGCCCCAGGTCTGATTCGTCCCCTCCCAGTGCCCAGCTCAGAGATGGTGCTTAGGCTGCTGGCCAGTGAGTACACCTGGGGGAAGAGGCTAGACTAGGCTCTCAGTCCCTCTACCTGGTGCCCTAGCTGCTCCTTCAACTTCCAACATCCCAACAATTAGAGGGGAGGTCAAGGGATTAGATGGGAGGCTCAAGTGTTCCTCAGCCCTCTGTGCAGGAAGGAGTGCATGTTTCCTGGCTGTGGGTGAACTTCCTGGCCAGCATTAAACAACACAGCATCCTGCCCCCTGTGAAGGGCTGCCTGCCTGCCTCAGCACTTCACTTCCGGGAGAAGGTCTCAGTGTGGTGCTAGAGTATCTAACACTTACTGACTTGCGGATCATCACTCCCTTTTCTTGTTAACCAAAAGCAGAGTTTTAGGCCAATGCTTCCAGTACGGAACAGAATTTAGATCTCAAGAATTTTGTTTACATTGCATTTATTTTCATATTTTACCTTTTACTGATGGCAGATGAGACTGGTTTTCCATTTACAGAAGTGATACCAAAAAAGATTCCTATTACAATAATTTTATTAAGTGAATAATGAGCCATTTTAAAGAAAAACATAAAGCAAATAATAGTACAGGTGGTAAACCAATATGGCAAAATTACTAATATTCAAGGCTGGAGTTTGACCAAGCATGCGGCTCATGCCTGTAATCCCAACAGTTTGGGAGGTGGGGATGAGCAGCTTTCTTGAGCCCAGGAGTTCAAGACCAGCCTGGGCAACATAGCAAGATCCCGTCTCCAAAAAAAAATAGCCAGGTATGGTGGCACACACTTATAGTCACAGTTATTGGGGAGACCGAGCTGGGGAGATCGCTTACACCCAGGAGTTCAAGGCTGCTGTGAGCTGATTGTGCCACTGCACTCCAGCCTGGGCAACAGAGTGAGACCGTTTCAAAGAAAAAAAAAACGGCCAGGTGCAGTGCTCATGCCTGTAGTCCTAGCATTTTGGAAGGCTAAGGCGGCTGGATTACTTGAACCCAGGAGATGGAAACCTGCCTGGGCAGTATAGTGAGACCCTGTCTCTACAAAAAAATACAAAAATTAGCTGGGCGTGGTGGTGTGCGTCTATAGTCCTAGCTACTCTAGAGGTTGAAATGGGAGGATCGCGTGAGCCTAGGAGTTCGAGGCTACAGTGAGCTGCAATCGTGTCACTACACTACCGCCTGGGTGACAGAGTGAGACTGTCTCAAAAAAAAAAAAAAAGAAAAAGAAAAGAAAAAGGATGATGTTTGGGAAATTAGACTCCCAGGAAAATGGAAATTCCATCTGCTGCTCACCTGCTCGTTTCTCCTAAAGGGGATATCAGGGTACTCGGGACCCCATTTCTATGGGGTGGACATTATAAGTAAGCCTAGCCGTGGCAAATCTGTTTCTGTGGATACTCCAGCAAGCTGGGAGGGACCATGACCAGAGGGCACAGTTTGGGAGCTGCCCTGCTCTGGGACAACGTTCCTCTCCACATTGGATGAAACTCAGTTCTCCCTGGCCGGGGTCTTGCTCGTCATGGAGTGGTGAGAGTCCAAAGCTGAGGTGTGTGCAAATGGAGGAGGACGGGCAGAGGAGCCTGTGGGTTTTCTGACTCCAGGTCCCCACTCCAGCAAGACAGCGCTGCTCCAGCTTGGCTCAGCAAGTTCCCCCTTGCAGTTTGGGGGTCAAAGTCACAGTTCATTTGTAATAAAATGCTCCTCTGCCTTGTCTAGTCCTCTCTTTGTGTATTTTCCTGGAGGACCTCACAGGGGGTGAGTGGCCAAGGAGAACAGGATCTGTGGCTCTGGGAAGCTGGATTCCTGCCATCTCCTGCCAGCACAACTGACAGCTGACATCGCCACGCCAAGGCTGTTCAGCACCGCAGGACCCTTTCGCTCTGGTATTGGGGCTTCGGTAAACACTGAAGGAGGTGGAGGTGGCTGGTAGATACCATTTCCTTCCTGGCTGGTACCTTCACTGCTTCATCCAGATGCGATCTTGAAGGCTTCTAGCCTGGAGTTGGTCTCCAGCCACAGCCCAGGTCTCTAAGCCACAGCCCAGGCAGCTGAGCAGAGGCACTGCTGGGCTTCCCCTGGTCCCACAGCCTGGCCACCACCTGGACCCGGGGACAGGGAATCCAGATGGAAGGGGCCTGGGAGGCGCATCTTCCCTGCAGTAGCCTCAGGCTCAACCCTAATGCTAGATCCTGGGGTCCCTGGTCCCACTGAGGGAGTGTCTTCCTTGAGGGTCTCTGGGGGACCCTGGGGATTCAGAACCCCACACTGGTCCGGCCTTCACGCTTCCAAAAGGCTGAGATCTGCTCCAAGGTGACCCGTGGCTGGAGGCCCCACTCAGGATCTGGGCTCCCTGGCCGCTGTCTCCTGGCCTGGGGGCTCCCAAACTGGGCACTGGCGTCTGGCCTCTGCTCGGGTTCAGCCCAGCTCACCAGGCCTGTGACAGGGGGCCTCCCCTCCCAGGGCTGGGGCCCCCAGAAGGTGCTCCGGGCTGGGACCTCTGGTGGGGTCTGGGGGCCCAAGGAGCTGGGAGCAGAGTGCGGGGCTGAGGGGGCAGGTGGGGCAGTCGCTTGGGCCTCCAGGGCGCCCATATGGGTGGGAGGCTCAGGGGCCCGGTCCGTCAGCAGGGGGACTGCAGAGCCGTACCAGTCCTCAGAGCGCTCTCGGGGGGTGCCCATGGGCTCGATCCACAGCTCTCCTCCTGGGCGCCACACCAGGGTGGGTGCACGGTGGCCGGGGTCTGGGTGGAGAGCGCGGCGGAACAGGCGTTCAGCCAACACAGCAGTGGTGAGGATGAAGAGCGCGGCCAGGGCGGCCAGGGCCAACATGATAGGGATGCAGGGCCCGCAGGGCAGCGAGGGCCACGGGGCTGCCTCCCACATGGGAGTCCCCTCCACATGCCCAGAGGGTGACTCTGGAGTCAACAGCATCTGGGAGACACAGGGGTGAGAAGAGGAAGCAAATGAGGCAGAGCGGGCACAACCAAGATGAGAGAGGCAGCAGGTGTCCAGGAAAGCCTGGGAGAGGGGCCTGGCAGGGGACTCATGCCTGGAATCCCAGCAGTTTGAGAGGCCGAGGCGGGAGGATTGCTTGAGCCCAGGAGTTCAAGACCAGCTTGGACAACACAGTGAAACCCCATCTCTACAGATAATTTAAAAACTAGCTGGGTGTGGTGGCTCACATCTGTAGTCCTGGAGGACTACACAGGAAGCCAAAGTGGGAGGATCACTTGAGCCCAGCGGTTCAAGGCTGCAGTGAGCCCAGATTGCGCCACTGTCGTCCAGCCTGGGTGACAGAGCAAGACCCTTTCTCAGAAAAGAAAAAGAACATTCTGGAGAGACAGAGAAGCAAGGGGGACTAGAAAGGGTAGGCGTGAGCCAGGTGGGGCCAGAGGACAGGCAGCCTACCTGGGCACGCAGCCAGCCCCTCCAGCCTTTCCACAAGCCCCATTTCCAGCCCGGAACCCAGGGTGCCACAGACAAGAAAGGCCTCCAGGGCCTCTTTCCTCCCCACTTGGCCCCCTCAAGTCTTGCTCAGACCTAGAGAGGAAGTGGTGGGTAAAGAAATGAGAACCTCTCCTCCCACCGGCTCCTCCGGTTGTGTGCTCCCCCCATCCCACACCCCCACCACCTCCCACCAGCAGCTCCGCTGGCCCCTTGGGGCTCCTGTGCCCCTCACCACTCTCCTCGGACTTGATCTTGCTCTCATAGGCTCTGTGGAATCTGCTGCTGGGTGGCTGGTCCTCCGGAGGTGGCTTTGCACCCTCCCGGGCTCTCCAGCTTTGCCCAGGCTCGGCCCTGTCTCTCTCTCTCTTGCTTGTCTCTGAGCACCTCCCTCTGTCCCCCACATTCTCCACCTACAGGGGCCTCCTGCACCCCTCAGCTTACCTTGGATCAGTCCCCAGCTTACTCTCCCTCCTGGAACCACTCTTCCTGGTGCCAGACTGGAAGGTGCAGGTTCGGAGGGCGCAGGGTAGTCGCCTTTCAGACGTAGAGGCCGGGCCTCCGATGAGGGCGGAAGGGAGGGTACCGCTTGTTGCTGGGCAACTGTGCCCCAACTTGCCTGCCCCCGGGGAGTGTTTGTTTCCAAAGCAACCCAAAGGGATGTGGTCACTGCGGTGAGGAGGCGTTTCCTGGGGTAGGGTGGGGCTGGAATGGGCAGTGGCTCTGTTGAACTTAGTGTCACTCCATAGCCAGGCCCAGGCCCCAGAACATTCACACAGAAGCTGAGAAAGAGGACACAGGAGCCAGGCGTGGTGGCTCATCTCTGTAATCCCAGCATTTTGGGAGAGCAAGGCGGGTGGATCACCTGAGGTCAGGAGTTCGAGACCAGTCTGGCCAACATGGCGAAACTCCATCTGTACTAAAAAATACAAAAATTAGCTGGGTGTGGTGGAGGGCGCCCCTAATCCCAGCTACTCGGAAAGCTGAGGCAGGAGAATCACTTGAACCCGGGACACGGAGGCTGCAACGAGCTGATGGCCGGATGGCCACCACACTCTAGCCTGGGTGAAAGAGCAAGACTCCATCTTAAAAAAACAAACAAACAAAAAAAGGACACAGAGACTCTGGCCTGTACATTCTCAGAGAACCATGGTGCCTCCCCTGCTGCTCCTCCTGGGAGGCTGCCCCGCCCCATCCTACCTTGTCCAATCCACGGTGCCTCCCAGATCTGCTCCTGCCATCCAGCCCCCTCAGACACCCCCTGCTTGGCCAGCTTCCTTCACACTTTTTTTTAAATTTAATTTTTGTTGGGTAGAGATGGGGTCTTGCTATGTTGCCCAGGCTGGCCTTGAGCTCCTGGCCTCAAGAGATCCTCCTGCCTCAGCCTCCCAAAGTGCTGGGATTATAGGTGTGAGTCACCACGCTGGCCCTTGCCTCAGACTTTTAATTAACATAAGTCTCTCTCTTCAGACCATTTAGCCTCCACTTTGGTTGGAAATATCAGTGAGGTGAGCTTGGGGAACAAAAATGTCAGGCCTCTGGGAGGAGTCCTGGGTATAAAAACCCCGACCATCCTACCTGCTCCCCATGTCTGTCCCTCTCTCCTGGGGCTGAGGGTGGGAGGAGCCTGGAGCAGTGTGACGAGATGTCATCAGGCTCTGGAGTCCGGGAGATGTTCTGCAATTCTCTAGTTTGACTCACTCACCCACAGATGACAAGAGTAAGGCCTAAAGAAAGGAGGTGACGTGCCCAAAGTCACATGACCACTGTATGTGTGGGTGAGCATGTGTTGGCCGGGGCGACAGAAGAATAGACAGAAATAGACAGAAGAAGAATAGACAGAAATCCCTGGGCTTGGCCAGGGGCGGTGGCTCATACCAGTATTCCCAGCACTTTGGGAGGCCAAGGCGGGGGGATCACCTGAGGTCAGGAGTTCAAGACCAGCCTGGCCAACACAGTGAAACGCTGTCTCTACTAAAAATACAAAAATTAGCTGGGTGTAATAGCAGGGGTCTGTAGTCCCAGCTACTAGGGAGGCTGAGGCAGGAGAATCACTTGAACCTGGGAGGCAGAGGTTGTGGTAAGCCAAGATCATACCATTGCACTTCAGCATGGGCAACAGAGTGAGACTCCGTCTCAAAAAAAGAAAAAAAGAGGGAGAGAGAAATCCCTGGGCTGGCACATTCCCAGCACACTACACAGCTCTTAATGGCTGACCATATTTTCTTTTGCAAAACGACAGTCACTTAACAACAAAAAAAGACCAGCTATACTTAGTTATTCTATAAAATTTAAGAAGACAGGCACAGGCAAAAACATATTTATGTTCAGCAATTTGTTTCAGTTATTTCTTCTTACTTGGAAATAATCCATGTACCTGATGAATATCTAATAGTTAATTTAATAAAACATACTTGAAGATTAAAAATTACATGAAAAGTTTATAAGAAATTATTGCTGAGTGTGGTGGCTCAGACTGGGCGACAAAACAAGACTCCGTCTAAAAAAAAATTATTTACATAGTCTTGTATCTCCCTACAGATATGTGTTAATTTCAAAGGAAAGTAGTAGCCAGGCACGGTGGCTCACGCCTGTAATCCCAGCACTTTGGGAGGCTGAGGCAGGCAGATCACAAAGTCAGGAGTTAGAGACTAGCCTGGCCAACATGGTGAAACCCCGTCTCCACTGAAAATGAAAAATTAGCTGGGTGTGGTTCCATTTACCTGTCGTTCTAGCTACTCAAGAGGCTGAGGCAGGAGGATCACTTGAGCCCAGACGTTTAAGGTTACAGTGAGCTATATCATGCTACCCGGACAACAGAATAAGACCCTGTCTCTGACAACAAAAAATTACACAAACACAGATCATTTTGTTTGAAACTGGATTTACAGTCTTATTATCCTTGTGTCAGACCCTGCTACCTTAAAACATATACTAGAGATAAATATAAAACTGTCTGACCAGTAAACCTAAACAAAAATGTATGCTGCCAATTCTGAAGCCATTTCTACTTTTATTTTACCAATATTTCTTTTTTTTTTTTTTTTTTGAGACAGAGTTTTGCTCTGTTGTCCAGGCTGGAGTGCAGTGCCTCGATCTCAGCTCACTGCAACCTCTGCATCCCAGGTTCAAACAATTCTCCTGCCTCACCCTCCCAAGTAGCTGAGATTATAGGCACTTGCCTCTACACTAGGCTAATTTCTCTGTATTTTTAGCAGAGATGGTTTTGTCTTGTTGGCCAGGCTGATCTCAAACTCCTGACCTCAGGTGATCCACCCGCCTCAGCCTTCCAAAGTGCTGGGATTACAGGTGTGAGCCACAGTGCCCAGCCTATTTTACCAATACTTTTTAAACCAGCTTATTTATTAAAGATTAAAGATTTACTGAAGTCAGAGGAAGTAGAAGACATTTGGATTACTTTCTCTCTTTCTCTCTATACACACACACACACAGAGTAATTTATATTTATATATTTTTTTCTTTTTTAACAGACAGAGGGTACCTTACTCTGTCACCCAGGCTAGAGTGCTGTGGCACAATCATAGCTCACTGTACCCTCAAACTCCTGGGCTCAAGTGATCATCTCACTTCAGCCTCTTGAGTCACTGAGACTACAGGCACAGGCCACTATGCCCAGCTAATTTTTAAATTTCCTGTAGAGATGGGGTCTTGCTATGTTGCCCAGGCTGGCCTTAAACTCCTGGTTTCTAGTAATCCTCCCACCCTGGCCTCACAAAATTCTGGGATTATAGGTGTGAGCCACTGCACCCATCTATATTTGCAACTATATGAGCACTCAAATATGTAAATAGAATTTCTTAAGGGATTTCTGGCCAGCTATGCCAGATTTTTTGCATAATATATGTACAGATGCATAAACACATTTAAACATACATACAGGCCTGGCATGGTGGCTCATGTCTGTAATCCTAGCACTTTGGGAGGTCAAGGTGGGAGGACTGCTTGAGCCCAGGAGTTTGAGACCAGCCTGGGTAAACACAGTGAAATCCTGGCCTGGGGCAGTAGCTCATGCCTGTAATCCCAGCCCTTTGGAGGCTGAGGTGGGCAGATCACCTGAGGTCTGAAGTTTGAGACCAGCCTGGCCAACATGGCCAACATGATGAAACCCAGCTCTACTAAAAATACAAAAACTACCCGGGCGTGGTGGCAGGCATCTGTAATCCCAGCTACTCAGGACGCTGAGGCAGTAGAATCCCTTGAACCTGGGAGGCGGAGGTTGCAGTGAGCCAAGATTACGCCACTACACTCCAGCCTGGGCGAAAGAGTGAGACTGTCTCAGAACAAAACAAAACAAAACAAAAACAAAAACAAAAAAACAAAACATAGTGAGACCTTGGTCTCTACTTAAAAAATAAAAATAAAATAAAAACACACAAAAGGCAAAACAAAACACATTTACACACACATAAAGGTCTTGTAACTTTCACTTTAGAATGTAAGTCGTGAGATAGTAACACAAGCTCACCAGTTTATTTTATTATTATTCTTTTATTTATTATTTATTTATTATTATTATTTTTTAAAGACAGAGTCTCACTCTGTCACCCTGGATGGAGTGCAATGGTGCAATCTCAGCTCACTGCAACCTCTGCCTCCTGTGTTCAAGTGATTCTCCTGCTTCAGCTTCCCGAGTAGCTGGGACTATAGGCGTGTGCCACCATGCCCAACTAATTTTTGTATTTTTAGTTTCACCATGTTGCCAGGATGGTCTCAATCTCTTGACCTCATGATCCACCCGCCGCAGCCTCCCAAAGTGCTTGGATTACAGGGGTGAGCCATGGTGCCCGGCCTATTTTTATTTTTTTGAGACAGTCTTGCTCTGTCGCCCAGGTCGGAGTGCAGTGGTGCAATCTCAGCTCACTACAACCTCTGCATCCTGAAATCAAGCTATTCTCCTGCCTCAGCCTCCCCAGTAGCTGGGATTACAGACGTGGGCCACTACGCCCAGCTAATTTTTGTGTTTTTTAGTAGAGACAGTGTTTTGCCATGTTGGGAGGCTGGCCTCGAACTCCTGGCCTCAGGTGATCCACCCGCCTTGGCCTCCCAAAGTGCTGGGATTACAGACATGAGCCAACCGTGCCCTGCAAGCTCACCAGTTTATAAAAGACAGTTGGATGCAAATTATATTTCTGATAAAACCGAACCTGTTCACATGGCTAAGTTTTATTTCCCCTGATAAGTAATCTGATTAACGCTGCGGACCAAAATTTTGGGTAAAGCAGTTTCATGGCAGTTTGATTTTTTAAAAAACCAAAAAACAAAAACTCTTTTACACATGAAACATTTTTTTTTTCCGTTTCGGCTGAGTGTGGTGGCTGGTGCCTGTAATCCCAGCACTTTGGGGGGCCAATGTGGGAGGATTGCTTAAACCCATAAGCTCAAGACAATTCTGGGTAACAAACTGAGAACTCACCTGGACAAAAAATAAAAACATTGCTAGGCATGGTGGCTCACGCCTGTAGTCCCAGCACTTTGGGAGGCAGAGGCAGGTGGATCTCCCAAGGTCAGGAGTGCTAGACCAGCCTGGCCAACACGGTGAAACCCTGTCTCTACTAAAAATAGAAAAATTAGCTGGGCATGTTGGTGGTCACCTGCAATCTCAGTTATTCAGGAGGCTGAGGCAAGAGAATCCACTTGAACGTGGGAGGCAGAGGTTGCAGTGAGCCGAGATCACCTTGTTGCACTCCAGCCTGGGGAACAAGAGCTAAACTCCAGCTCAAAAAAAAAAAAGAAAGAAAGAAAGGAAAAGAAAAAAGAAAAATTACCTGGGCATAGTGGCACATGCCTGTAGTCCCAACTCAGGACTCAACTGGGGAGGTTGAGGCAAGAGAATTGCTTGAACTCAGGAGGTCGAGGCTGCAGCGAGCTGTGTTCTTGCCAGTGCACTCCAGCCTGGGCATGAGAGTGAGATTGTTTCCAAAAAAATTTTTTTCTCAGTTTCAAATGAGTCTAGGATTACATTTTCCATTGTTTACATTTTAGCAGGGATTGGCCAAATTGTAGAAGAAAAACAAAATCTCTGAGTACCCTGGAACTAGTAACGCGTCTACCTTTTGTTTACTGGTCTGGTTTGATTAGCAAATGTGGGCAAGAAAGAATTTTAGCAGGTGTTTTGTTTTATTTTGTTTTTGTTTTTGCTTTTTGGCCTCTGTGTGGCAGAAAAAGTCAACATTTTTATGCTGGACAGAGATATCTTACATCATTGCCCTGGCTCAAGGTTTCCACCTGTTTGATCTGAGAGAGCCTAACTTTTATAAATGTTTATCTAGTTATTTTTTTCTTCCTTTCTCTCTCTCTCTCTCTCTCTCTCTCTTTTTTTTGTTTTTTTGAGATGGAGCTCACTCTGTCGCCCAGGCTGGAGTGCAGCGGCATGATCTCGGCTTACCACAACCTCTACCTCCTGGGTTCAAGCAATTCTCCTGCCTCAGCCTCCTGAGTAGCTGGGACTACAGGTGCGTGCCACTACACCTGGCTAATTTTTTTTTTTTTTTTTGAGAAGGAGTTTTGCCCTTGTTGCCCAGACTGGAGTGCAATGGCACGATCTTGGCTCACTGCAAACTCCACCTCCTGGGTTCAAGCGATTCTCCTGCCTCAGCCTCCTGAGTACCTGGGATTACAGGCATGCGCTACCGTGTCCCGCTAATTTTTTGTCTTTAGTAGAGATGGGGTTTCTCCTTGTTAGTGAGGCTGGTCTCAAACTCCTGACCTCAGATAATCCATCTGCCTCAGCCTCCCAAAGTGCTGGGATTACAGGCATGAGCCACCGCGCCTGGCCTTAATTTTTTATTTTTAGTAGAGACGGAGTTCCACCATGTTGGCCAGGCTGGCCTCGAACTCCTGACCTCAGGTGATCCACCCACCTCTACCTCCCAAAGTGCCGGGATTACAGGTGTGAGCCACCGTGCCTGGCTTCTGTTCTCTCTCTCTCTTTCTTTTTTTTGAGATAGAGTCTCGCTCTGTCGCCCAGGCTGGGATGCAATGGCTCAATCTCGGCTCACTGTAACCTCTACCTCCTGGGTTCAAGGGATCCTCCCACCTCTGCCTCCTGAGTAGCTGAGATTACAGGCATGCGCCACCACACTGGCTAACTTTTGTATTTTTAGTAGAGACGGGGTTTCTACTAAAACCCCTGTTGGCCAGGCTGGTCTTCAACTTCTGACCTCAAGTGATCTGCCCACCTCGGCCTCCAAAAGTGCTGGCATTACAGGCGTGAGCTGCTATGCCCAGCCTTTTTCTTTAGATTATTAATTTTTCAATTAAGTTTTTCATCGCTGTAAGCAATTGTTAGGCAAACCTAGATTTGTGTTTTTAAAAAAAGGCTAGCTGGTCTGAATATTGTGAAGCTGTTAATACTAGCTACTCAGGAGGCTGAGGAAACAGGATTGCTTGAGCCCAGGAATTTGAGGTCACAGTGAGCTACGACCATGCCACTGCACTCCAGCCTGTGCAACATAGCAAGATACCATCTTTAAAAACATTTTTTTTCTCTAAGTTGTTACTTACCATGGAGTTGTAATTTGAAAGCCCTTTAAGACTTTTATTTAATCTTGGCTTGAATGCCATAAGCAGTTAGTTTTATCTCAAGGCTGGGGGAAAGTTAGCAGATTCAAAGCAGGCAGACAGAAAAAAAAAAAAAAAGGGAGAGAGAGAGAGAGAACTTAGAAGGCTCTCCCTGTTAACTCTATAGTTGCAGGTTTTATGAATAATGACCATTTGAGCTCTGAATTTTCCTTGATGTAGTTTTGCTCATCAGTTTTAAAATATGCACAAGAACAAGCCATAATGTGTAGCCAGCCGGAGTCCTAGAAATCCTGGCATCGGGCAAGCATGGTGGTGCACGCCTGTAATCCCAGCTACTCAGGAGGCTGAGGCAGGAGAATCACTTGAACCCAGGAGGCTGAGGTTGCAGTGAGCCAAAGTTGCACTGCACTTCAGCCTGGGAAACAGCAATGAAACTCTGTCTCAAAAAAAATAAAGGAAACCCTGGCATGCTTTCGTGTTTGAGAATCCCTATCTCATTTCTTTATTTATCTTTTTTTCCTTTTTCTTTTTTTTGAGACAGTGTCTTGCTCTGTCGCCCAGGCTGGAGTGCAATGAGTGGTGTGATCTCGGCTCACTGCAACCTCTGCCTCCAGAACTCAAGTGATTCTTCTGCCTCAGCCTCCCGAGTAGCTGAGATTACAGGTGCCTGCCACCACATCCAGCTAAAATTTTTTTGGTATTTTTAGTAGAGACGGGCTTTCACCATGTTGGCCAGGCTGGTCTTGAACTTCTGTCCTCATGTGATCTACCCGTCTCGGCCTCCCAAAGTGCTGGGATTACAGGTGTGAGCCACTGTGCCAGCCCCATTCCATTTTGTATTAATCTCTTGAGAGCAAAGACAACCCTATAAATGCTGTAAAGGGATGTTAGGAGTTTAGTCTGGTGTTTTAGACGGCAGCAGCCATCTTAGTGGCTTATGTCAGCCATCCTGCACCCACTGGTTGGAATGTTTATTTTGCTCTTGGGAGATTCTTAGAAACGAAAAAAGAGTCAAATGAAATCCAAAAAAACCAAGGTAACAGTATTCACAAAAATTTTAACCCATACTGGGCAGGTAGACCAAAGCAAATGTAAATTTACTAGAAGACATCCCTCACAAACAGAATGTAAATTCTTTTTTTCTTTTTTTTTTTTTTTTGAGACAGAGTCTCATTCTGTCATCCAGGCTGGAATACAGTGGCATGATCTTGGCCCACTGCAACCTCTGCCTCCCAGGTTCAAGTGATTCTCCTGCCTCAGTCACCCAAGTAGCTGGGACTACCAGTATGTGCCACCACGCCCAGCTAATTTTTGTAATTTTTAATAGAGACAGGGTTTCAACGTGTTGACCAGGCTGGTCTTGAACTCCTGATCTCGGGTGATCCACACACCTCGGCCTCCCAAAGTGCTGGGATTACAGGTGCAAGCCATGGTGCCCAGCCCAGAATGTAAATTCTGTAAAGATCAGAGTACTCAACCCAAAAGACACCTGTCTGTACATGAGAAAGGATTTATCAGAAAAGACAAAAAGTGGTTTATCAGCTGGGTCGTGTGGCTTATGCCTATAATCCCAACATTTTGGGAGGCTGAGGCAGGAGAATTATTTGAGCTTATGAGTTCAAGACCAGCCTGGGCAACATAGCAAGACCCCATCTCCACAAAAATAATAAAAAATATTGTCCAAGTGTGGTGGCACACACACGTAGTCCCAGCTGCATGGGAGTCTGAGGCAGGAGGATCACTTGAACCCAGGAGTTTGAGGCTGCAGTGAGCTGCAATCACATTTGGGCCTGGGCAACAAAGTGAGACTCTATCTCAAAAAAAAAGGTCTTTTATCATCCCAAGAGAGATGTCTATTTGCTGAGACCAGCTTGGTCGTGGAGACCCCAACCTATGTGGTGCTGAAGGAATTAAGAAACAGACTCAGAGATAGAAAGCAAAGGTGGGCTCAGGGGGCTCACAGCATTCCCAGCTGAGAGCCAGAGCAGACTGATCCACGTATTTATTCTTTGCATTCCAGTGACAAGTTTAACAAGCAGATGTTCTGTGTTCTTTCATAGGTTAAAGATAAACTAATCAGGCAGCTAGCGTATGTTCACCATAGGTTAAAGATAAACTAGAAAGCATAGTTTACAAGGAAACAATGGAGGCAGGGTCACATATCCTGTGTTCAAAGAGCTAGTTCATCTGGTGTGAGATGTATACATATTATTTACTGTTTTAGAATGCCTTGAGCAGTTTTCTGCTTTTGGGGTGGGAGCTCTGTTTTCCTTGCCACTGCTCTCAGCAAACAATATAATATAATTTATCACACACAGCAGAATTTGCTCTCAGCCTATATTCTTTTATTAAGGCAGCCTTATCCAAATCAGATCCCAAATAAAGTTAAGAGCGTCTATCAAAAAGAGGGAGCCTTGGCCTGAGAGAATACTTAGCAGGGTGGAACAGGCCAACCGTGGAAGCAGAGAGCTCGCAGCCTTCATTGAGTGCTGCATGCCAGTTCCAAGAATCATTGATTCCTTCTATTAGTGATCTTTTCAGGTACATTTCTATATATAGATATATCATGTATGTCTACCTAATAACAGAGGCTCTTTAAAAGGAAATGATGTTTATTTGGGAATAGTGTAAGGGGAATACATATGTCATAGTAAACAATGTGTGGGCCGGGCGCGGTGGCTCAAGCCTGTAATCCCAGCACTTTGGGAGGCCGAGGCGGGTGGATCACAAGGTCAACAGATCGAGACCATCCTGGTCAACATGGTGAAACCCCGTCTCTACTAAAACTACAAAAAATTAGCTGGGCATGGTGGCACGTGCCTGTAATCCCAGCTACTCAGGAGGCTGAGGCAGGAGAATTGCCTGAACCCAGGAGGCGGAGGTTGCGGTGAGCCGAGATCGCGCCATTGCGCTCCAGCCTGGGTAACATGAGTGAAACTCTGTCTCAAAAACAAAAAACAAAAAACAAAAAACAATGTGTGTATTCAGGGACGTAAAGGAACAAAGATCAACAACAATACCAGGCACAGTGGCCCACACCTGTAATCCCAGCAGTTTGGGAGGAGGATCGCTTGAGGCCAGGAGTTTGAGACCAGCCTGGGCAACATAGTGAGATCCCATCTCTACCAAAATAATTTTTTAAATTGCTGGGTGTGGTGGCTCAAGCCTGTAATCCCAGCACTTTGGGTGGCTGAGACAGGTGGATCCCCTGAGGTCAGGAGTTCCAGAACAGCCTGGCCAACATGGTGAAACCCCGTCTCTACCAAAAATACAAAAATTAGCCAGGCGTGGTGGAGTGCACCTGCAATCCCAGTTACTCAGAAGGCTGAGGCAGGAGAATCACTTGAACCCAGGAGGCAGAGGTTGCAGTGAGCCGAGATCGTGCCATCGTACTTCAGCCTGGGTGACAGAGCAAGAGTCCGTCTAAAATAAAAACTTACCTGAGTGTGGTGGTAGGCGTCTATAATCCCAGCTACTCAGGAGAATCCCTTGAGGGTGGGAGAATCCCTTGGGCTCAGGAGTTTGAGGCTACAGTGAGCTATGATCATGCCACTGTTCTCCAGCCTGGGCATGAACACAAGACCCTCTTGAAAGAAAGGAGGGAAGAAGGGAAGAAAAGAAGAAAAGAAAAGGAAGGAAGGGAGGGAAAGAAAAGAAAGAAAGAGAAAGGGAAAGAAGAAAAAGAAAGAAAGAAAATAAAGGATGGAAGAGAAAGAAAGAGAATGAAGGAAGGAAGAGAAAGAGAAAGAAAGAAAGAAAAAGAGAGAGAAAGAAAATATTAACTGGGCATGGTGGCATGCACCTGTAGTCCCAGCTACTTGGGAGGCCAGGATGGGAGGACTGCTTGAACCCAGGAGTTAAAGACCAGCCTTAACATAGCAAGACCCTACAAAATATATATATATATTTTTTTCTTTGGGACAGAGTTTCGCTCGTTACCCAGGCTGGAGTGCAATGGCACAATCTCGGCTCACCGCAATCTCCGCCTCCTGGGTTCAGGCAATTCTCCTGCCTCAGCCTTCTGAGTAGCTGGGATTACAGGCACGTGCCACCATGCCCAGCTAATGTTTTGTATTTTTAGTAGAGACGGGGTTTCACCGTGTTGACCAGGATGGTCTCGATCTCTTGACCTCGTGATCCACCCGCCTCGGCCTCCCAAAGTGCTGGGATTACAGGCTTGAGCCACCGTGCCCGGCCACAAAATACTTTTTTAAGTTAGCCAGATGTAGTGGCACACACCTGTAGTCCCAGCTATGTTGGAGGCTGAGATGGGAGGATCACTTGAGCCCAGGGGTTTGAGGCTGCAGGGAGCTATGATCATACCAGTGTACTCCAGTCTGGGCAACAGAGCAAGACCCTGTTTCAAAAAAAAAAAAACTGAAAATAGTTTTGGAGTTCTGTCCTTAGCAATCTTGTTTCCTGAGTCTATATGGTGGTTTTAAAACATGTTTGCAAAATTTTTAACAATACTCCTATTGAAAAGATTAAGTCGGCCAGGTGCAGTGGCTCATGCCTGTAATCCCAGCACTTTGGGAGGCCCAGGCGGGAGGATCACAAGGTCAGGAGTTTGAGACCAGCCTGGCCAACATGGTGAAACCCCATCTCTACTAAAAATACAAAAATTAGCTGGGTATGGTGGTGGGCACCTGTAGTCCCAGCTACTCGTGAGACTGAGGCAGGAGAATCTCTTGAACCCAGGAGGTGAAGGTTGCAGTGAGCGGAGATCGCACCATTGCACTCCAGCCTGGCCACAGAGCAAGACTCCATCTCAAACAAAAGAAAAAGAAGAGAAAACATTAAGTCTAATTCCCCTCCTTTTGAATATGAGCTGGCCTTAGCGACTGAATCCTCACAAGTACAATGCATCAGGAGTGCCACACCATGACTTCCAAGGCTAGGTTGAAAATATAAAAGTGATAAAATGTTCTTCTCTCTGTCTCTCTCTCTTTCTCTTTTTCTCTATCCCCCATCCTTTTCCCTTTCCACCCTGTACTCACCCTTGGAACCCAGCCGCCATGTTGTGAGGGAGCCCAACACACATCCAAGTACCCTGGTTAAAGTCCTAGCTATGATCCCAAGTGACAGCCAGTATCAACTATAACATGTAAAGGAACCAATATTCAGACGATTCCAGTTCCAATCTTCAGGCCACTCAGCTGGTGCCAAGTAGAGTAGGGATGAGCTATCCCCATGGAGCCCTTCCCAGTGCATATTGTGAGAAAGATAAGTATTGCTATCTGAGGTCATTAAGTTTGGGGGTGGTTTGTGGCATAGAAATCAGTAATTGGGGCACTCCACTTCAAAGGTTCTCACCGGGTGGGTGAGGGTGGCCCTGCAGAGTGGCCTGTGGGGGCTGCTCATATTTCATCCTTAGGCTCCCCCTACCCCGCTCGGCCAGATTCTTACACGGATGAGGGCCTGGACTGGGGAGAGGGAGGGAGAGTGCAGCAGAACAAAGGCATGGAGTTGATTGAGAAATTCCACAGGAGGCTGGGTGCAGTGGCTCATGCCTGTGATCCCAGCACATTGGGAGGTTGAGGCAAGTGGATCACCTGAGGTCAGGAGTTTGAGACCAGCCTGGCCAACATGGCCAAACCCCATCTATACTAAAAACACAAAAAATTAGCCAGGCCTGGTGGTGGGCACCTATAATCCCAGCTACTCGGGAGGCTGAGGCAGGAGAACAACTTGAACCTGAGGGGTGGAGGTCATAGTGAACTGAGATTGCACCACTGCACTCCAGCCTGGGCAAAAGAGCAAAACTGTCTCAAAAAAAAAAAAAAAAGCTGGATGTGGTGACTCACATCTATAATCCCAGCACTTTGGGAGGCCGAGGCAGGAGGATCACTTGAGATCAGGAGTTCGAGATCAGCCTGGCCAACATGGTGAAACCCCATCTCTACTAAAAATATAAAAATTGGCCAGGTGTGGTGGTGCTTGCCTGTAATCCCAGCTGCTCAGGAGGCTGAGGCAGGAGAATTGCTTGAACCCGGGAGATGGAGGTTGCAGTGAGCCGAGATAGCACCACTGCACTCCAGCCTGGTCGACAGAGCCAGACTCTGTCTCAATTAAAAAAAAAAAAGAAACTAGGAAACTGGCAGCAGCTATTTCTGGGTACAGAAGGGTAAGGTGAAAAAACCAGCAGGAACGAGCAGATGGCCAAAAAAGCCATCCCTGGCTGCCCTCATTGCTTATTATTGTGAGACACTCACCAGTACCATCACGGTTTACAAATGCCATGGCAATGACCCAGAGGCTATTGCCCTTTTCCGTACAGTGACCCAGAAGTTACCGCCCCTTTCCTAGAAAGTTCCAAATAAACTGTCCCTTGATTTGCATTAACCTACCACTTAATTTACATGTGATTGAAAGTGGGTATAAATACAGTTGCCACCAACCCACAAGCCTGTCTCTGGGGACCCTGTCTATGAATTAGCCTTCCTTAGCAAGGAGCAGCTCCAGTTAAACAAAAGATTCCTGAAGATTTCACCCCTGAATTCTTTCCTGGGCAAAGCCAAGAACGCTCTTGGGCTAAGCCCCAATTTTGGGGTTTGCTTGCCTGCCTGCATTTATTCCAGAAGGTTCTGTTGGACATTGTTGATGGGTAGAATCTTGGGCACTATCCAGAGTGTGGTCTTAGAACCAGCAACATCAAAGCCGGGTGCACTGGCTCACACCTGTAATCCCAGCACTTTGGGAGGCCCAGGTGGGCAGATCATCTGAGGTCAGAAGTTTGAGACCAGCCTGGCCAACACGGTGAAACCCCGTCTCTATTAAAAATACAAAAAAATTAGCTGGGTGTGGTGGCTGGTGCCTGTAATCTCAACTATTTGGGAGGCTGAGGCAGGAGAATCACTTGAACCTGGGAGACAGAGGTAGCAGGAAGCCAAGGCCACATCATTGCATCCCAGCCTGGGCGACGAAAGAGAAACTCCATGTCAAAAAAAAAAGGAATCAGCAACAACATCAGGATCTCCTACCCCCGGCTCCTGGCAAATACCCGTCTACTTGCTGTTTCTGTGGATGTATCTATTCTAGACATTTCACATGAGCGGAATCGTGCCTGTAATCCTTTGCGCCTGGCTTGGTTCAGGTGGCCTGATGCTTCAAGTTTCACCCATGCCACTGCATGGCTCTCCTTCATGGCATGGATGGATTGCGTTTTGTTTATTCATCAGCTGTTGGATATATGGGGTGTTTCCACTCTTTGGCTGTTATGAGTAATGCTGCTACAAAAATTCATGTACTTCTTGTGTGGACACGTATTTTCAGTTTATCTTGGGTATATACCCCGGAGTAGAATGCTGGGTCATATGGTAAGTCTATGTTTAACTTTTTGAGGAACTGTGGGTGGCCCAATTTACAACTACTAAGTTCATCCACTTCTTACTTTCTCCTCGGAACTCACACTTCTACAGCAGTGACAGCTTTCACACCTCCCTCGTCCACACTGTTAAGCACCACCAAAAACCAGGCCACTGGGCAAAGCCTGGAGATTACCAGCCTCCTGCAAGGAAAACACCAACAGGCTGGGTGCTGTGGCTCATACCTGTAATCCCAGCACTTTGAGAGGCCGAGGTGGGCAGATCACGTGAGGTCAGGAGTTTGAGACCAGCCTGGCCAATATGGTGAAACTCTGTCTCTACTAAAAATACAAATAGCTGGGCATGGTGGTACATGCCTGTAATCCCAGCTACCTGGGAGGTTGAGGCAGGAGAATTGTTTGAACCCAAGAGGCGGAAGTTGCAGTGAGCTGAGATTGTGCCATTACACTCCAGCCTGGGCGACAGAGCAAGACTCCTTCTCAAAAAAAATAAAAGGGAGAGGCTGGGCGCAGTGGCTGACGCTGGTAATCCCAACACTTTGAGAGGCTGAGGTGGGTGGATAACAAGGCCAGGAGATCAAGACCATCCTGGCTAACACAGTGAAACCCCGTTCTCTACTAAAAATACCAAAAATTAGTTGGGCATGGTGGCAAGCATCTGTAGTCCCAGCTACTTGGGAGGGTGAGGCAGGAGAATCACTTGAACCCAGAAGGTAGAGGTTGCATCGCGCCACTGCACTCCAGCCTGAGCAACAGGGTGAGACTCCGTCTCAAAAAAAAAAAAAAGGAAAAGCACCAACAACAGGCATGGGGGAGGTACAGGTCCCGCAGGTCCTCCAGGAGACTGTGTCTGGCTCTCTTCCTGCCACACTCATGTCACCCATGCCGCTGAAGCCAAAACATCTCCTCCTATGTGACCAGAATTCTGGGTCACTTGTTGCTTTCTTTCTTTTTGTAAATTAAAAGACAAAAAAAAGTTTAGAGACGTGATCTCCCTATGTTGCCCAGGCTGGTCTCAAACTCCTGGGCTCAAGCGAGTCTCCTGCCTCAGCCTCCCAAAGTGCTGGGAGTACAGGCGTGAGCCACCACACTAGACCTTTTTCTTTGTTTGTTTTGTTTTTATTTTTTAGGGACAAAGTCTTGCTCTGTCACCCAGGCCAGAGTGCAGTGGCATGATCTCAGGTCACTGCAGCCTCAACCTCCTAGGCTCAAGTGATCCTCCCACCTCAGCCTCCCAAAGTGCTGGGATTGCAGGCATGAGCCACTGTGCCTGGCCAGAGCAGAATCTGAACCCAGATCCAACCATCTCCAAAGTCCTCCATCCACTGAATGAATTACTTATTAAGCATGTCAATAGCATGAGACTTTTTTTTTTTTTTTTTTTTTTTTGAGACAGAGTCTCTCTCTGTTGCCCAGGCTGGAGTGTAATGTCATGATGTAGGCTCACTGCAACCTCCAATTCCCAGGTTCAAGTGATTCTCCTACTTCAGCATTCTAAGTAGCTGGGATTACAGGTGCCCACAACCACGCCCATCTAATTTTTTGTATTTGTAGTAGAGATGGGTTTCACTGTGTTGGTCAGGCTGGTCTTGAACTCCTGATCTCAGGTGATCCACTCACCTCAGCCTCCCAAAGGGCTGGGATTACAGACTTGAGCTACTGCGCCCAGCCCCATGAGATGTTTAAATCTTCAAGAGGGTCCAGGGCTTCCTGCTGTTCTTCCCATCACCCTCACCCCTCAGCTAAAAGTTCCGGTCTCACTCAGAGCCTTCTTGCTGCCAACAGGGAACAAAATCAGAGCTGAGCTCAGGAGAGTTCTGTCACCGCCCTGGGCTGGCCAGGTCTCTCCTGTCCTTGGCAAAGATTCCAAACTTGAGAGCTGAGAAAAATGATGGGAATGAGTTAGAAAGGTCCCAAGTGCCACCTCTCTGGAGGAAATCCAGGGTGGAACAAACTGGGCTTTACAGCCAGTTAGCCCTAAGATTAAATCTGAGCTTCCATTTACTGTGAGGCTCTTAGCAACCTAGTTGTGTCTGAATTTCTTTTTTTCACTAATTCCCATTTGAATGGCTCCTGGGGGGATAATAGTAGTTTATTTATTCATTTAATTTTGAGACAGAGTCTCCCTCTGTTGCCCAGGCTGGAGTGCAGTGGCATAATCTCAGCTCACCACAACCTCTGCCTCCTGGGTTCAAGTGATTCTCCTGCCTCAGCCTCCCAAGTAGCTGGGATTACAGGCGTGTGCCACCACGCCTGGCCAATTTTTTTGTATTTTTAATAGAGGCAAGGTTTCACTGTGTTGGCCAGGCTGGTCTCGAACTCCTGACCTCAAGTGATCCACCCACCTTGGCCTCCCAAAGTGCTGGGGCTACAGGTGTGATCCACTGCACCCAGCCCGAATAATACTAGTTTAGATAAATCACTTCATGAAGTGGGCACGCAACTGTTTGTTCCCGCTCACATTGTTCCCTCCGTTGACCCAGCATTACTCGTCATCTCTGAAAGACCACCAAGGGACCTGCCCTCCACTTCACGGACCCACTTGAAACCTGGTCCATGCAGGCTTGTTTTACATTGGCCGTCACGTTCCCTAGGCACCAAGCCTCTCCTTTCTCCCACTCCAACTGCTGGCCCATCTGATGGCACTGGAGCCTGCACCCTGGAGTCTGTCTCGGACTCCTCACCTGCCCTGACCTTACTTGGTTTCCTCTGTGATATTGACTTTGTCCACCACTTTTGCCAGCCTGGTCGTTCTGCCACGCCCTACCCATCCATCTTCTACCTTGGATCTATGCAACTGCCTCCCTTTTGTCCCGTCCCCAGGGTGGTGAGCCTCCAGGTTCTGCAGCCCCATCTGCCCTGATCCTTTCCTCTTGATGCAAAGGAAGATGTGTTCACTCTGTACCCACTGCCGATCTCGCTCCTCTGTCCAAACACCTCCAGTCCTGTACTACTGCCCTGGCCATAATTGTTCCTTTTGTTGTTGTTGTCGTTGTTATTGTTGTTGTTTTTGTGAGACAGGGTCTCACTCTGTCGCTCAGGCTGGAGTGCAGTGGCGTGATCTCGGATCATTGCAACCTCTGCCTCCCCAGTTCAAGTGATTCTCCTGCCTCAGTCTCCCGAGTAGCTGGGATTACACGCATGCGCCACCATGCCCCGCTAATTTTGTAATTTTGTATTTTTAGTAGAGACAGGATTTCTCCATGTTGGTCAAATTCTCAACCTTAGATGATCCACCCCCCTCAGCCTCCCAAAATGCTGGGATTACAGGCGTGAGCCACCATGCCCGGCCAGGGGCCAAAGCCTTTACTAAGTCCAGGACATTCCCCAGGCAGGTTTCCCACAGAGAGCTCTACTTTATTATTATTATTATTGTTATTATTTTGAGACAGGGTCTCCCTCTGTCACCCAGCCTGGAGCACAGTGGTTTGATCATAGTTCACTGCAGCCTCGAACTCCCAGGCTCCAGCGATCCTCCCATCTTAGCTCTTGAATAGCAGAGACTACAGTGTGTACCACCAGGCCCAGCTAATTTTCTTACTTTTTGTGGAGATGGGGTCTCACTATGCTTCCCAGGGTGGTCTGGAACTCCTAGTCTCCAGCAATCCACCCACCTCAGCCTCCCAGAATGCTAGAACTCCTGGGCTTAAACAATCCTCCCACCGCAGCCTCCCAAAATGCTGGAACTCCTGGGCTCAAGCAGTCCTCCCACCTCAGCCTCCCAAAGTGGTGGAATTATAGGCATGAGCCACGGTGCCCAGCCCTGCAGGAGGTTCTGGCTGGTGGGTTAAAGCAAGCAGGGGCTAGGAGCAGTGACTCACACTTGTAATCCCAGCACTTTGGGAGGGTGAGGTGGGAGGATCACTTGAGCCCACGAGTTCCAGACTAGCCTGGGCAACATAGTGAGACTCCATCTCTAAATAAAAAGCTATATAAATAAAAAACAGACATGAGTTCCAGGAAACACACTGGAATGGAGAGGTGGGCACTGTGGCACACATGCAGCATCCATGCAGAGGCAGGGGGTGGTAAGTGCGGGGAGGCAACAGTTTACGTCTGTCCCATAGGCAGGTGGTTACCAGGAGGTACTTATAGAAGGGAGATAGGTAGATAGCTATTGGATGGATCACCATGAGGCACGGGGAGGAGCTGGAGCGCTTGAAACTGGCAAGGGTGGCTGGGCACGGTGGCTCACGCCTGTAATCCCAGCACTTTGGGAGCCCGAGGCGGGCGGATCATGAGGTCAGGAGTTCAAGATCAGACTGGCCAACATGATGAAACCCCATCTCTATTAAAAAATACAAAAATTAGGTGGGCATGGTGGCTCGTGCCTGTAATCCCAGCTACTTGGGAGGCTGAGGTAGGAGAATTGCTTGAACTGGGACCTGGGAGGAAGAGGTTACAGTGAGCCCAGATCACTCCACTGCTCTCCAGCCTGGGCTACAGAGCGAGACTCCATCTCAAAAAAAAGAAAAAAAAAAAAGAAATGGGCAAGGGTAACTAGACCCCAGTCCATAACAGACTGCTTCCATTATGAGAAAGTTCAGGTTATATTCAAGATAGTTGCCGAGGCAACATAAAATTGTAAGAACTCACTACACTCTGATCTCGAAGGCTGAAATCTTTTAACTCTGCAATTCTGGCATCGGCGACCATACTTCCCTGGCCACAGGCAGGGTCCCCATCCCTCCTCTCTGCTTGACTGTGTCAGGAATGGCCCCGTTGTACTCACTGAACTGCAAAGAAGTGTTCCTTGATACTTGTCCTTCACAGGCTGTGAGCCCCTCCAGGGCAGAAAACATTTACTTCATTTTCATCTTCCTAGTGCCCTCAGCAAGAGCTTTTGATTGCACAAAGCTGAAGCTGTCTTTGCCTGTGTCCTTATTCTTTTATAAAATGAGGGACAGCAAGATTATCTTTCCCCTGGTTTGTCTTGCTTCCTTTACTGGGCCAGAGAGATAAACCTCCCTCCACCACTGGGAACCCAACCTGTGAGCCGGCAGGGACAGCTCTTTCCACACAGAGGGTGGGGTGGGAGCCACTCCTTTAAAAACTGACTGGACTTGCCGGCACAGTGGCTCACATCTGTAATCGTAGCACTTTGGGAGGCTGAGGCGGGAGGGTCACCTGAGCTCAGGAGTTCTAGACCAGCCTGGCCAACATAGTGAAATCCCATCTCTACTAAAAACACAAAAATTATCCAGGGGTGGTGGCGCATGCCTGTAATCTCAGCTACCTGGGAGGCTGAGGCAGGAGAATCGATGGAACCCAGGAGACAGGGGTTGCAGCGTGCTGAGATCGTGCCATTGCACTCCAGCCTGGGCGACAAGAGTGAGACTCCATCTCAAAAAAAAAAAAAAAAAAGACTGGACCTGAACAAAGTGGTGATTGAAAAGATATAAATCTCCCAAACTTGGTGCAATTGGGGCAAACTTGAGAAGCACAATGGATACTGAAATCAGTGATTCTGGCTTCAGCAGGACGTACCCTGGGAGCTTCGGTTGCCCTGTAGAGCATTCAACTGGGAAGGAAAAGAACAAAATGGAAGTCGACATATGGAAGGCCAGGAATATACCATTACCTAAAATATGAAGAGTAATGAGGCCTTTGGTGATCTTCCCAGCTCCACGGCTTGCGCCACTTCCTAGCACACTAGGCTGTGCTGTTTCAGCTGCGTGCTCCAGATGCCCAGAGAACACTTCCCAGGCACGCACCGTGCACTGCCGTTTCATTCTCACAGCCACACGGAGGGGTCATTACAGCTATCACCTGCTTTACAGAAGCACAGAGAAGTAAAATAACGTGACCAAGGTACTAGACTGGATTCCAGCACAGCCTGGCTCCAGAGTCTGTGCTCTTTACCAGCACAACACACCGCCTCTGTCTTGACGCATTTGCAAAACACCTCATGCGTGAGAGCAGATGACTGCCTGAACCTGTGTGCTTTAAGAAGGAAACCAAATCTGCTCATATTTTTAGATGAATTCCTCCTGAC
>NW_022436991.1:15398501-15437911 GCF_009761245.1 Sapajus apella | reverse complement strand
TCTTTACCAGCACAACACACCACCTCTGTCTTGACGCATTTGCAAAACACCTCATGCGTGAGAGCAGATGACTGCCTGAACCTGTGTGCTTTAAGAAGGAAACCAAATCTGCTCATATTTTTAGATGAATTCCTCCTGACGCAAAGCAAGAATAGGTGCATCCTGGTGGAAGACCTCACCTCCTTCCCACTTTGACAGCTGCGTACCCAGCGTAGTTGTGCACTAGATATGGCTGATTCTAAACGCTTGGATAGATGGGGAATTCATCCCTTTGTTAAAATACAGATCATCACGCCTGTAATCCTAGCACTTTGAGAGGCCGAGGTGGGAGACTTGACTGAGATCAGGAGTTCGAGACCAGCCTGGGCAACAAGGTGAAATCCTGTCTGTACTAAAATATAAAAAATTAGCCAGGTGTGGTGGCACGTGCCTGTAATCCCAGCTATCGGGAAGGCTGAGGCATGACAATCACTTGAACCTGAGAGGCGGAGGCTGCAGTGAGCTGAGATCATGCCACTGTACTCCAGCCTGGGCAGCCGAGTAGGACTCTGTCTCAAAAAAATTAAAATTTAAATTTAAAAACACAGGTCATAAGACTGATGGCATGAACTCTATGTGGCAATAAGACACCAAATTATAAACCAGACTTACGGCCATGCCAGGAAGGATTGTCACACACTCCTAGGCTTTATGCAAACCTGCCCCTTAAGTCCAGGGAACCTGAGATGCTGCAGAAAGAGACTGACAAGCCTAGTATCTTAGCAACATTTAATAGGAACTTATAAATTGTCTGTGCCTTGGGCAGCATCGAGACAAGACGGTGGATCCCAGCACCATTACCCTGCAAACTCAGGGCTTAGCGATTGCAGGGTAGGGGCAGTTCGGAAGGGAAGTGCAGGGCGGCTAAAGTAGGACAACATGGTCATTTGACCCAAGGGCAGGATTTACAGCAAGTACCTGCTCTTACACGGGGAACAAAGGATAAACTTGAAATCTTATAAGCCTTCCTGAAACAGGTTGATCAAAAACCAACATGGCAGGCAGGGCCCAGTGGCTCATGCCTGTAATCCCAGCACTTTGGGTGACTGAGTCAGGCAGATTACCTGAGGTCAGGAGCTCAAGACCGGCCTGGCTAACATGGTGAAACCCTGACTCTATTAAAAATACAAAAAATTTTCTGGGCATGGTGGCAGGCACCTGTAATTCCAGCTACTTGGGAGGCTGAGGCAGGAGAATCTCTTGAACCTGGGAGGCGGAGGTTGCAGTGAGCCAAGACTGCATCACTGCACTCCAGCCTGGCCAACAAGAATGAAACTCCATCTCAAAAGAAAAAAAAGAAAAGAAAACAAAGACCAGCTTGGCTAACATGGTAAAACCCTGTCTCTACTAAAAATACAAAAACTAGCCAGGTGTGGTGGTGTGTGCCTGGAATCCCAGCTACTCAGGAGGCTGAGGCAGTAGACTTGCTTGAACCTGGGAGATGGAGGTTGCAGTGAGCTGAGATCGTGCCACTGCCCTCTAGCCTGGGCAACAGAGTGAGACTCTGTCTCAAAAAAAAAAAAAAAAAACCAAACATGGCAGATTAGCATCCAAGATGGAGTTGCTTTTGCCTCCACACTCCACCCTACAATCCGGCTCTTATAATCTCAGGGCCCTCCTCTTCCATGCTGGTCCCTGAGCCTTTAGGAAGGACGCATGCTACAGTATAGCTTTAGCAGCAGTGAGCTGGTGATGGAAAGCAGATTGGGCCCAGTGGAATTGAACCCAAATGAGGCAAATTCACAGGCTCTGTTGAGTCATCTCTAGTCTTTGAAATACCACTCAAAAGTAAAACAACAAGAGATATACAACATTAATAATTTAAAAAGCAGAAATAGAGTGCACACAAGAATTACAATCAAAAGAGAATTTTAATGCCAAAACAACACCTCCAAATAAGAATTCGTCCTATTAGGGAGCCAGCTAAAAGCATCATGAAGAAAATTAAAGCCCAGATCTTCTTTAGAGACTGGTTACAGCCAGGAAATAATAATTCAGGATTAGTTCAAATTGTATTCAAATAATAAAAACTCAAAAACAATGGTCAGGTCTAGAATCTAAACTTTTCTCTCTCCAGTTTCTCCATTTCTACCAAGTATAGGTAATAGCAGAACCAATTTGCTTGCAAGAAAAATCTTAGTCTCATTATATTTGGCCTGGTTATCTACATAAATTGTGGCAAGAATAGATATCGGATATGTAAGGTTTTTAAGCTGACTTTGCTGAAACTTTTTTCTTTTCTTTTTTTTTCTTTTGAGATGGAGTCTCAACTCTGTCGCCCCGACTGGAGTGCAGTGGCAAGATCTCGGCTCACTGCAACCTCCACCTCCCGGGTTCCAGTGATTCTCCCATCTTAGCCTCCCAAGTAGCTGGAATTATAGCCATGCACCACCACACCCGGCTAATTTTTGTATTTTTAGTAGAGACAGGGTTTCACCATGTTGGCCAGGCTGGTCTCGAACTTCTGACTTCAGGTTATCTGCCCACCTCAGCCTCCCAGATTGTTGGGATTACAGGCGTGAGCCTCCACACCCGACTTGCTGGAACTTTTATAAGGAATTTTGGATTTGGCTTTTTTTCTTTCTTTCTTTTTTATTTTTTGAGACAGGGTCTTGCTCTGTCACCCAGGCTGGAATGCAGTGGCACAGTCTTGGCTCACTGCAGCCTCGATGTCCTGGGCTCAAGCAATCCTCCAGTCTTAGCCTCCCGAGTAGGTAGTACTGCAGGCATGTGCCAGCATGCCTGGCTGATTTTAAAAATTTTTATAGAGGCAGAGTCTTGCTATGTTGCCTAGTCTGTAACCTCAAGGCTAGAAGCACAGCCTTCAGACTATGCTTGCAATACCTGTACAGATTCCTCTCTTCTCAAGGTCCCAGAATATCTTGAGGTTCCTGGGCCCGTTAGAAAGTGACATTCTTTATTTATCACAGGTCAGGAATCTTGTAAGGGAACCATTTAGATAAGGTACCAGGCCAGTCATTCCACAGGGCTTTTGATCAGCTCTATAAAGTCAACTTCAGGCCAGGGGTGGTGGCTCATGTGTGTAATACCAGCACTTTGGGAGGCCGAGGCAGACGAATCACAAAGTCAGGAGTTCAAGACCATCCTGACCAACATGGTGAAACCCCGTCTCTACTACAAATACAATAATTAGCTGGGCATGGTGGCATGCACCTGTAATCCCAGCTACTCAGGAGGCTGAGGCAGGAGAATCACTTGAACCCGGGAAGTGGAGGTTGCAGTGAGCCAAGATTGTGCCACTGCACTCCAGGCTGGGCGACAGAGTGAGACTCTGTCAAAAAAAAAAAAAAAAGTCAACTTCAATTCCTCAAAACAGTCCGATCATATCTGAAAATAAGTCATTCCAGTCAAAGCCTTGGAAAAATAATTGGTGTCTCCAATTGGGTCCTTTTACAAAAAGAAACAGATTCTTACTGAACTTATGCGAATAACCATATTGCCATAAAATAAGAATGCTCATGAATAGTTTCCAAGTTTTGGAGAATTCAAGTAAAGAGAAAGTCAAATTTTGCCCACAAACATATCCGTTACTCAATCATTGTAAGCTATAAATATCTCAAAGGGAAAAAAATGTTTTCTTGACTCTTCTTGAACAAGAGTGAAGCCTTCCAAACAGGTCTGTTCACCTTGGAACTGCCGTCCACAACCAAGCAGCTGCTCGTCAGTCAGGTGAGAGCTGAGATATGATTATGTAGCATGTAGCATGGATGACTCCATTTTGGTTTGGTCTACTGGGGGTCTAGTTCAGGAGCTCAGGCCAGAAAAACAGCCTCCCATAACTTTATTTAACATCTCTTTATTATTGAAAAAGGAAATAAGAAAAAAACCATCTTTTTATAATGCAACATTCTGTCCATCAATGCTTGGTACATGACTATAGGTTTCTGGCCTAAAAAATGATGAACAAGGTACACTTACCTACCCTGAATCTGGGCCCCTGCAGCCTCTCTTGTACTACTGTGGCCACCCAAGCTGCCCTGAGGTGTCCCAATGAGGTGGCTCACATCTGTAATCCCAGCACTTTGCAGGGCTGAGGTGGGAGGATCGCTTGAGCCAGGAGTTCAAGACCAGCCTGAGCAACATAGTGAGACCTCATCTCTACAAAAAACAAAAATACAAAAATTAGCTGGGAGTGGTCCCAGCTACTTGGGAGGTTGAGGTGGGAGGATCAATAAAGCCCAGGAGGTGAAGGCTACAATGAGCTGTAATAGTGCCACTGCACTCCAGCCTGGGCAACAGAGTCGGATTCTGTCTCAAAAAAGAAAAAAATAAATAAGTGAATAAGAAAGTAAAGAAAACCCAATACAAACTTTGCAAGAAGAGAGACAGAGGTGTGGAAAGACAAAGGAGGAACAGTTAGTAGAAGTCTCGCTGTAGCCTGGACCCAAGGTGCTGGATTCACTGGACAATCATCCATGGATATTTACTCTGTGCCAGGTGTGATGCCAGGCGCTGGGAATACAAAGATGACTCAGCCATGGGCCCTGCCTTAGAAAGAGCTCTCGGTTTAGTGGAGGAGGCTTGCATGTAAACAGATAAATTACAGTGCCGGGTAATTAGAACATAATAATGTAGGAAGGACATAGAAGCCAAAGAAAGGAATGACAAATTGTATTTGAAGAGGAGGAGCTGGGAGGAAAAAAGAGCTGAGGCCTTCCTGTGAGAAGGCTGGGTGGTGGTGCAGGGTGGTGGTGGTGCCCTCTGAATAACCTGGAGGCTGCCAGGTGGGTAGAAGGAGGAGAGCATTTTAGGCAGCTGGAGTCTCTGCATGAGCAGAGTTGAAGATCAGCCAGTGCAGGCCACTGTGGGCTGGTGTGTGGGGCACAGACGTAGCGGGCAGGGGAGTGCAGGACTCCCCTTGGCAACCTGGGGAAGTCACTTCTGCCCACTACACTTTAGTTGATTCATTAGAGCAGCTAGGAGTGAACAGAAAAGCAGTGCTCAAGTTCGTTTCTGCCATCAGACCCTTCATCCAAATGAAAACACGCGCAACACGCACCAAGGCCAATGTGTAACTAGGAAGTAGAGAAAGTTTTTTTTCTTATCAGAAAACAGATCTCCCACTGTTTGGAAATATATTTTGAAACATTATTATTTTTTTTTGAGATGGAGTTTCACTCTTATCACCCAGGCTGGAGAGCCATGGTGCAATCTTGGCACATTGCAGTCTCTGCCTCCTGGGTTCAAGTGATTCTCCTGCCTCAGACTCCTGAGTAGCTGGGATTATAGGCATGCACCACCACGCCTGGCTAATTTTTGCATTTTTAGTAGAGACAGGATTTTACCATGTTGGCCAGGCTGATCTTGAACTCTTAGCCTCAGGTGATCTGACTGCCTTGGCCTCCCAAAGTGCTGGGATTATAGGCATGAGCCACCACGCCTGGCCTTTTTTTATTATTTTATTTTTTAATACAGACAGGTACAGGGGTCTCACTATGTTGCCCAAGCTGGACTTGAACTGTTGGCCTCAAGCAATCCTCCTGTGAGCCACTGTGCCCAGGCTTGAAACATTTTCTCTCTCTTTTTTTTTTCCTGTGAGACAGGGTCTTACCTGTCGCCCAGGCTGGAGTGCAGTGGCATGATTGTAACTCTCTGCAGCCTCAAATTAATGGGCTCAAACAATCTTTCCACCTTAGCCCTCCAAGTATCTGAGACTATGGGTGTGCACCACTATGCCCAGATAATTTTTTTTTTTTGAGATGGAGTCTCACTCTGGTGCCCAGGCTGGAGTGCAATGGTGCGATCTCTGCTCACTGCAACCTCTGACTTCTGGGTTCAAGCGATTCTCCTGCCTCAGCCTCCCAAGTAGCTGCAGCAGATTACAGGTGTCCATCACCACGCCCGGCTAATTTTTGTATTTTTAGTAGACATGGGGTTTCATCATGTTGGCCAGGCTGGTCTCGAAATCCTGACCTCAATGATCCGCCTGCCTTGGACTCCCAAAGTGCTGGGATTACAGGCACAAACCACAGGTGGTCAAAACCTTCTGGATGAAGGTGGAGAGGTAGATCTCACCATAGGTCAGAAATTGCATCAAAACTTTGAAAAGAGGGCAAAGCTGTTTCACCTGAGACAGGGAGGAGCTTTCAGGGCAATCCTAGAGGGGAGGGGAGAGGTCACACCACATCTGCCATGGCCCCCCACCTCCACCCTTACCCTGCCCAAGTCCCTCCTCCACTTTATCAAAATCAGGAGAGAGCAATCCTTCTAAAATGCAAATATGTGCATGTACCCCTCTGTTCAAAACCCTTCCATGACTCCCCTTACTGTGAGGAAGGAAGCCAAACTCCTGACCACACTTCCCAGGCCCTGCGCCCTCTGCCCACTGCCTGTTGCCCGGGCTTCACGGGTTGGCTTCCCTCACTTCCCTCCAGCCACCTTCCTCTCTTCATCATTTCCAAATTCATCACACTCACACTTCCAGCACAAGGCTTTGGAAGGTGTTGTTGCCTCTGCCTGGACCGCTCTTCATCCATAGCTCTCTCCATCACTTCAGTCTGGCCTCTTCCCAAACAATACCCGAGCAGAGACATCTTCCAGCTAAAAAAACAGCTTCCGCTGGGCGTGGTGGCTCACGCCTGTAATCCCAGCACTTTGGGAGTCAGAGGCGGGCGGATCACCTGAGATCTGGAGTTCCAGACCAGCCTGACCAACATGGAGAAACCCTGTCTCTACTAAAAATATAAAAATTAGCCGGGTGTGGTGGTGAATGCCTGTAGTCCCAGCTACTCAGGAGTCTGAGGTAGGAGAATAGCTTGAACCCAGGAGGCGGAGGTTGTGGTGAGCCGAGATCGCGTCGTTGCACTCCAGCCTGGGCAACAAGAGCAAAACTCTGCCTCAAAAAAAGAAAAAGAAAAAAAGCTGCTTCCCCCTTTCTCTTCCAGCTCTCATTCTGTTCTATTTATTTTGTACTGCTCACTGCTTGCTGACATACTGTGCAGTTACTTACTTATTAATTTGCCTGACTGCCCCCACTGAAGTGAAAGCTATGTTGGGGCTCAGAAAATGATACCCCAAAACACAGCACTTTGACATTTTGAACTAAAGCAGCAGCCTCAATGTCTCTCTGACCTTCCCCGCCCTGCTTCTGTCTCTCAACCCTCTGTCTCTCCATAAGCACAGAATGAGGCTTTCTCTGATATTCCCTCATCTACCTTAAGACTGGACCTGCGGAAGAGAACATCGTTGCCTTCTACTTCCGCCTGCCCCACCGAAACCTCGTTATCTATGGCAGAAAATAAGACGGAAGAATGCGGCTGGACGCGGTGGCTCGTGCCTATAATCTCAGCACTTTGGGAGGCCGAGGTGGGCGGATCACCTGAGGTCAGGAGTTCAAGACCAGCCTGGCCAACATGGTGAAACCCTGTCTTTAAAAAAAAAAAAAAAAAAAAAAGACTGAAGAATGCAACCAAACGTAGACAGACTTCTTCACAAGACTGTCTGTCTCTTGGGCTCATTCAAATTCCAAAGAGAATAATTTACAAGTTAATTCCTGTATCTCGGGTTCATTCTTTTTTTTTTCTTTAATTTTTTCAGTTTTTTGAGACAGAGGCTTGCCATGTCGCCCAGGCTGGAGTGCAGTGGCAGGATCTCAGCTCACTGAAACCTCTGCCTCCTGGGTTCAAGCAATTTTCCTGTTTCAGTCTTCCTAGTAGCTGGGATTACAGGTGTGTGCCACCATGCCCAGCTAATTTTGTATTTTGTATATTTTTTTGGAGACAGAGTCTATCTCTGCCACCCAGGCTGAAGAGCAGTGGCACAATCTTGGCTCACTTCAACCTCTGCCTCCCGGGTTCAAGCTATTCTCCTGCCTCAGCCTCCCCAGTAGCTGAGACTACAGGCACACACTGCCATGTCCGGCTAATTTTTTGTATTTTAATAGAGACGGGGTTTCACCATGTTGCCCAGGCTGGTCTTGAACTCCTGAGCTTAGGCAATCTGCCCGCCTCAGCTTCCCAAAGTGCTGGGATTACAGGTGTGAGCCACACTGCACCTGGCTAATTTTGTACTTTTTTAGTAGAAATGGGATTTCACATGTCGGTCAGGCTGTCCAAACTCTTGATCTCAAGTGATTCACCCGCCTCAGCCTCCCAAAGTGCTGGGATTACAGGTGTGAGCCACCACAGCTGGCCCCATTCATTTTCCCACAAAATCACATACTACCTCTCAACATCGCTACACCCCCGCTTCCCCTCCCTGTGAAGGAGGAGGCTACGTAAGCGTCTGGACCGCACTGGGTTATTAGGTCATTGTTCTTCTGTGGTTTCCTCGTGCTTGCACATGTGACATAAATTTTGTACATCTTTTTCTTCTATTAATTTGCCAACTGTCCATTCCTTTTCGGGGAGCCCTTATAGGGCTAGAGAGCAGAGAAGAAGCTTTCCCTTGGCCCTACAGCTCCTTGAGGTTGGCTGCTGACTCTTCTCCTTGCTGTCTCTCCAGCATCTAGAATGGTGCCTCCAACATAGAGATGCTTGATAAACACGTGTTCAGCCAGGCGCGGTGGCTCACACCTGTAACCCCAGCACTTTGGGAGGCTGAGGGTGGATCACAAGGTCAAGAGTTTCAGACCAGCCCGGTCAACATGGTGAAACCCCATCTCTACTAAAATACAAAAATTAGCCAGGCGTGGTGGTGAACACCTGTAATCCCAGTTACTTGGGAGGCTGAGGCAGAAGAATCACCTGAACCCGAGAGGTGGAGGTTGAGGTGAGCTGAGAAAGGGCAGCAGAGCGAGACCCCGTCATCTTGTGAAAAAGAAAATTAAAAAGACAAAAACAAACAAACAAAAAACGTGTTGAGTTGCTTTCTTTTGAGTGGCAGAAAGCTCTGGAATGGCTTTGGACATTCATGCGTGCAGGTTGGGGAATGGAATGAGGTTTAAAGCAACTTCATCTAGAGTTTAAGGGGCAGGTAGGCCCTCAGCTGGTACGTGGGTTAAATGTAAAGTAGCTCAAACAGGATCTGATGAGGCAGAAGCAGAGGTGGAGCCTGGTGTCTCACTGCCTTCACGTTCTTCCTTCAGCTGCAGTCCCCACATCAGAGTGCACCCTAGAGGTGCCGGCATTAGTGATAGGGCAACTTTCCTTGTTTCTGGGATGGGCCTTGAGATTCCTCCCACCATAGGAAGGAAGGCATCTCTTACACTCTGGAGACTGAGGACTTGCTGTAGTGGAACAAGGAGCAGTCTCTGGCAATGGAGACGCTGGATCTCCATACAGGCAGGGTAGGTGCAATGGAGTGGAGCTGCGGCAAACGTGGGCTCTTCTGTCCTGAGGGTCCTGAATGTGTCATGTCTGGAAACATGAGGGCGCCCTTCCAAGGTCCCCACCTCGACCTCTCTGAGCTTCCATCTTTGACTTCTTGTGTTTGATCACAGACTAGGGGTGGTCTGTCCCTAAACAGAAGACAGACAAGGATTACAGAGGAGAGAGGAAAGAGCAAGAGAGAGATCTTGGGAGAGATGTAGGGACAGGGAAAGAAGACTTAGAAGGAAAATGGCATAGAGAGAAGGAATATTAAAAAAAAAAACTTAAGCCAGGAATGGTGGCTCACACTGTAATTCCTGCACTTTGGGAGACCGAGGTGGATGGATCACCTGAGGTCAGGAGTTCAAGACCAGCCTGGCCAACATGGTGAACCCCATCTCTACTAAAAATACAAAAATTAGCTGGTCATGGTGATGGGCCACTGTAATCCCAGTTACTCGGGAGGCTGAGGCAGGAGAATCGCTTGAATCCAGAGGCAGAGGTTGCAATGAGCTGAGATTGTGCCACTGCACTCCAGCCTAGGCAACAGAGAGAGACTCCGTCTTAAAAAAAAAAAAAAAAAAAAAGGCTTGGCACAGCAGCTTAGGCCTGTAATTCTGGCAATTTGGGAAGCCACGGTGGGCAGATCATGAGGCCAGGAGATCAAGACCATCCTGGCCAACATCGTGAAACCCCATGTCTGCTAAAATACAAAAAATTAGCTGGGTGTGGTGGCGTTCACCTGTAGTCCCAGCTACTCAGGAAGGTGAGGCAGGGGAATTGCTTGAACCCAGGAGGCAGAGGTTGCAGTGAGCCCAGATCACACCACTGCATTCCAGCCTGACGACAGAGCAAGACTCTGTCTTAAAAAAATAACAAATCCTCAGAGCAGGGAAAGATCGGGACATAAAGGGAACAAGAGTCATTGGGAAATAGAGAGGGTGACAGACACAAAACCAAATGGCTGCAGTGAGGTGAAGTTACAACGGCAGGATGTGCTGACCTCAACCTCGGAGTGAAAGAGAGGGGGAGGGAGGAGTAAACATGGCATCTTTGGCTGCTGTTCTGTTTCACCCCTAGAACTCACCACCCTGGGGCCACCCGATTTCCGGATACTCAGGGCAGGACTGCCTTTGCTATCTGGGATGGGTTCTTGGGCCCAGATGGTGAGCCTGTGAGGGGTGAGGTGCTCTGAAGTCCTGACTAGTCATTCATAACTGAGAGTACTTATTCCAGCCCCTTCTGGGCCTCCATCCTTCCCCTTCTTGGACCTGCTGATTCAGAGAGGTCAGAGGGCCAGTCCAAGAGGGGTCAGGAACTAGGTCGCAGGAGTCAGTCCTAGGAGTTTTAGGCTGAGAGGAATCAGCCTGGAATCCCTAGTGAAAATCCTGAAAGTGAAGGGCCTACAGAGAAAAACAAATCTATGACATCACCCCTGAGGAGGTTACAGACCTAAGAAAGAAGCAGTGGCCCTGGCGGCCTACAGCCCCAGAAGATTCAGCCAAGGCGCCAGGGAGACCTGAGGGCCCAAAGCCCAGAATTACCCCCAGAGGAGCACCTGTAGACCTCCAGTTCCTCAGCTTCCCATTTCCCATTGGACTGACTCTGTTTCTGGGAGGGGCATCAGTACGTGTTCACTGTGCACCTGCAGCCCAAGTCAACCTTCTCAGAGAGAAATGGTTTGGGAAGGGTTTGCCATATTGAGGATAGATGGGTGGATGGAAAAAAAAAGCAATGACAGCAAAATATTAACCATGGTGGAATCTACATGGTGGTTATATGAGTGCTCACTATACAATTCTTTCTTTATTGTTTTGTTTTTTAGAGCCCCCACACTATTGTGGGGGGGGAATCTGGAGGGGATATCCCTACAATTCTTTTTTTTTTTTTTTTTTTCATTTTTTGAGACACGATCTTTCCATCATGGCTCACTGCAACTTCGGCCTCCTGGGCTAAACTGATTCTCCTGCCTCAGCCTCCTGAGTAGCTGGGACCACAGGTGTGCACCACCATGCCTGGCTAATTGTTTTATTTTTTGTAGAGATGAGATCTCCCTATGTTGTTAAGGTTGGTCTTGAACTCCGAAGCTCAAGCAATCCTCCTGCTTCGACCTCTCAAAGTGCTGGGATTACAGGCATGAGCCACCGCACCCAGCCTCACTATACAATTCATTTTTTGTTTTGGAGATGGAGTCTTGCTCTGTTGACCAGGCTGGAGTGCAGTAGCACGATCTAAGCTCACTGCAACCTCCACCCCCCAGGTTCAAGCGATTCTCCTGCCTCAGCCTCCTGAGTAGCTGGGATTACAGGCACATTAGCCACCATGCCTGGCTATTTTTTTTTTGGTATTTTTAGTAGAGACGGAGTTTCGCCATGTTGGCCAGGATGGTCTTGAACTCCTGACTTCAGGTCATCCACCCATCTCAGTCTCCCAAAATGGATTACAGGCATAAGTCACCATGCCTGGCCACTATACAATTTTTTAAACTTTTATATGTGTTTGGACTTTCCATAATATTAGAAAAGGTAAAGAAAAAAGTGTCTGGCGAATAGTCAGCACTCCTAAGTATAAGGTTTGGGGAGTGTATTCCTTTCTTGGAGAATTCACATTTTGAATGCCTGGGAAGGGCTCTGTTTGTCCTGACAGATGGCAGATTTCAGGTGAGAGCACCTACCAAGCCCAGAGGTGATAAGCTACTTTGCCCATCCGGAGCTGCTGGCCCTTCAATTGGCAACCTCAAGTTTACTATGCTCCTCCTGATATATGGCACTTGGCCCAGAGTGGACTCCACCCTACTACCTGTCGCCCAGGCTGGAGTGCAGTGGTGCAATCTTGGCTCACTGCAGCCTCAACGTCTTGGGCTCAGGCAATCCTGCTGCCTCTCCCTCCTGGGTAGTTGAAACTACAGGTGCTTACCACCATGCCCAGCTAATTTTTGTTTTTGTTTTTTGTTTTGATAGAGATGAGGTCTCGATATCTTGCCCAGGCTGAGCTAGAACTCCTGGCCTCAAGCAATCTGCCTCTGCCTCCCAAAGCATTGTAATGACAGGTGTGGGCCACCGTGCCCAGCCAGGATCTCAGAAGAATCTTACCCTACGATGTAGTGTCTATTGACTATGGGGGAGAGGCAGGATAAGGTGTTCCGGACCCTGCCTGACACCTGATCCGAAGAGGTTGCTCGTGTTTGCTCAGGAGGTGAGGTTCACACGATAAAGGGCAGGAGGAGGGCTTGGACCTGGTATAAAACATCTGGAAGTTTCCAGGGGGCTTTGCATCTGAAACTGCCAGGTAAAGGGTGACAGAGATGCCTGAATCTGAGTTGGGGGGGAATTCAAATCCGAGCTGAAGAAGAGGATGCCTGGACGGAGTGGCAGGGAAGGAGTTAATTAGGCTCCTGGATGTGCACTAATCTTAGGTGCAAAGCTGTCTAGGTCTCTGCCGAAGGACTGGGGATGCCTGGGATGTTCAGGGGAATGGAAATGGCTAGATGTGTGTTAGTGGAGAAAGGAATGGTGACACATAGACCAGGCACCTGGGGTCTAATATTCTGAGCTTGTCCCGACTCTTCTGCAACATCTCTCTCTGTCCCAGTTCCACCAGCGCTGCTTGGATACTGGTGCTAGCATAGTCCCTTCTGTCACCAACTTTGCTCCCCAGGTGACACAGAGGCACCTCTAGAATGCTTCTTTCCTTGCAACAGGTGGATGCTAAGGATTTAAACCATGCTCCAGGTGCCTCATAAGCCTGGCCAATCCACCACAGATGGTGAGGCTTTGCTCAGACTCCGGGCTCTGTAAACTCAGCCATCTCTGTGCTTGGGAGGCGTCCTCTGCTCTCTCCTTAGAAAACTTCTTTCCTGGCTATGGCCATACCAACCCAAATGTGCCTGAGCTGGGCTGATTTCAGAAAATGTTTCTGCTTTGTGCCAGGATGGAATAAGGTTTAATCCAGATAGTTAGGGTTCATCCTCAGGCTTGAGGGAAAAGAGGAGGGCTTGGCTACAGCCAGTCCAGGAAGAGCTGGAGGGGTCAGGGACATAGAAGGTAGAATCAGGGAGCAAAAGGACTACAGGCGATGGACAGACATTTCTAAGCTCAAGACTGGGTCTGCTAGGTCTGAGTTGAAGGACGAAGCCTTGGTCTGAGCTGCAGGTCAGGAGTGCCTGGGTCAATGAAGTCCACAAAGAAAAAGGTGAATCTTCATTTGCTCTTTTCTTTCCACTGCAGCCCCAAAATGTTGACGTTGACAGTTGCTCTCCTTGCTCTTCTCTGTGCCTCAGCCTCTGCCAATGCCAGTAAGTGAGATACCAGGAGCCTGGTAATGGGGACATGGGAAGGCAGCCTTGGGCACTGCTGTTGGCCAAGGCTTCTGGAGGCTGGCTTGGGGTGGGGGAGCTGGGATGTGGGAGGAACAGGGGTGGTGCAGAGAAACTGAACTCCTGGAAGATTTCTCCTTCTAACTCCTGCTTGCCCCTCCAGTTCAGGCCAGGTCTTCCTCCTATAGCGGAGAGTATGGAGGGGGTGGTGGAGAGCGATTCTCTCATTCTGGCAACCAGCTGGATGGCCCCATCACTGCCTTTCGGGTCCGAGTCAGCAGATACTACATCGTAGGGTAAGATTCTTTGAGATCCTGGCTGGGTGCAGTGGCTCACACCTGTCATTACAATGCTTTGGGAGGCAGAGGCAGATCGCTTGAGGCCAGGAGTTCTAGCTCAGCCTGGGCAAGATAGCAAGACCCCATCTCTACCAAAGAAAAACAAAAACAAAAATTAGCCAGGCATGGTGGCAAGCACCTGTAGCCTCAACTATTCAGGAAGGAGAGGCAGGAGGATCACCTGAGCCCAGGATGCTGAGGTTGCAGTGAGCCAAGATTGCACTCCACTGCACTCCAGCCTGGGTGACAGAGTCTCTTAGTTGGCAAAATGAGTTGAAGTTCCCTGTAGGATCTTGCAGGGCTCACTCAGGCTTCACAGTCTGTAGGACGAGCAGATCTGTCATCCCTGTCATCACCATTCTCCTTCCCTCCTCCCTTCTCCCCCAGTCTCCAGGTGCGTTATGGGAAGGTGTGGAGCAACTATGTGGGTGGCTCCTCAGGAGACCTGGAGGAGATCTTTCTGCACCCTGGGGAATCCGTGATCCAGGTTTCTGGGAAGTACAAGCGCTACCTGAGGAAGCTGGTCTTTGTGACAGACAAGGGCCGCTATCTGCCTTTTGGGAAAGACACTGGCACAAGTTTCAATGCCGTCCCCTTGCATCCCAACACCGTGCTCCGATTCATCAGTGGCCGGTCTGGTAGCGTCATCGATGCCATTGGCCTGCACTGGGATGTCTACCCCAGTACCTGCAGCAGCTGCTGAGCCCCCTCCCCTTGGCAGGGACACTGTGATAAGGAGTAAGAACTCACTTATCACTAACCCCCATCCAAATGGCTCAATAAAAAATATGGCTGAGGTGTGTGTGTGGGCGTCTGCAGCTAGGATCTGCCTCCTGACTCAGCCGGGGACGTGGAAATCTCACTCTGGCTGGCTTTGGACATCAGTCTGGGAAGAGTGGGAAGATGAGGGAGAGGTGTGTAAGAATCCTGGGCTTTGTGCTATGATTTATCAAGAGGAGATGGGATTCTGGCTTGCATCAACGCTCTTCAAGGACAGCTCCTCAGAATGTTAATCCAAACAGGAGTCCTGGATCTCCTGGGTTTTCTCCATGTTGGTCAGGCTGGTCTCGAATTCTCGACCTAGAGAAAGGCCTAGTTGTGGCTTACAAACCCCAGATGTCCCACCCTCCAGCTCTCTTCACCCCTGGTCCTCCCCTTGAGAAAGTGCTGAACTCACATGCTGTGTGTGGGTGGCTGGAACCATTCCCCTTTGTTCTTTCCCAAAACCCACCTAACTCCTGAAACTTAACTGAAGTCTGTGCCTGCCAGGCCCAGTTCCTCCCCACCGTCTACCCACGAGCCCCAGTGTCCTGCTAAGCCCTCTCAGATCTGGGATTCCTCCCTCCTCAGGAAGCCACCACCTTTTCCACAGTGGAAACCCTGCTCACACCACACTCTTAGGTTTTAGCCATCAGAAGGTTACAGTGGACTGGGGCAGGCTGACACCGGGCTGAACTCGTTAAGGAATGAATGGGAGTTGAGAAAACACAGGCAGCAAAAATCCAATCTTTCAGGAAGTTTGGTCTGGGCTGCCAGAAAATAGGCAAGTCAGTTATGGGGGGTGGTGTAAGGCAAAAGGGTTTTGTGTCTTCTGAAAATCCCAGACAGGAGAGTCATGAGCATGTTCACATGATAAAGAGGAACAAAGAGAAAGTGGCTGAAGATTCTGGAAAGAGATCACTGATAAGGTCTCAAAAGAGATGGATGAGGATGATTTATGTAGTTGGGGCAAGAAATTTTAAGAAGGGAAGAAAATTAAAATGAGTGAAGGTATACGTTAGTTTTGTGAAAGTTATCATCATCTGGCCGGGTGCAGTGGTTTACCCCTGTAATCCCAGCACTTTGGGAGACTGAGGCAGGAGTTGGAGACCAGCCTCCCAAAACCCCGCCTCTACTAAAAATACAAAAATTAGCCAGGTGTGGTGGCAGGCACCTGTAATCCCAGCTATTTTCGAGGCTGAGGTACAAGAATCGCTTGAATGCTGGAGGCAGAGATGAATTGAGATAGCACCACTGCACTCCAGCCTGGATAACAGAGAAAGACTCCATCTCAAAAAATTAAATTTTTTAAAAGAATGTTATCAGTATCATAATGGAGTCACATATGTCATCTTCTAACAAAATGGAACCAAACTGACACCTAAATTAAGTGTCGCACCTGATAACACCTAGGAGGATTGGGTGGAGAATCAGCAGACAATGTCAGGGAGTAGCAGTTTGCTGACCTAGGTCAGGTAAAAGGATCACCCATCAGGCAGGTTCACACGCTAACTGAGGATGCTGGTCTTTGTGACAGACAAGAGCTGCTACCTGCCTCTTGGGAAACACAGTCACCAGTTTTATTTTATTTTATTTTTGAAACAGTCTTTTTCTGTCCCCGAGGCTGGAGTGCAATGGTGTCATCTCAGCTCACCTCAATCTCTGCCTCCTGGGTTCAAGTGATTCTCCTGCCTCAGCCTCCCGAGTAGCTGGGATTACATGCATGCACCACCACGCCTGGCTAATTTTGTATTTTTAGTAGAGATTAGGCTTCTCCATGTTGGTCAGGCTGGTCTTGAACTCCCGACCTCAGGTGATCTGCCTGCCTTGGCTTTCCAAAGTGCTGGGATTACAGGTGTAAACCATCATGCCCGGCCGGCATGAGTTTTAGTGTCATTCTCTTGCACCCCAATACTGTGCTTTAACTCATCAGTTACAGTGCTGGATCCCTCACCACTGCCAATATGGTGCTGGCAATACGTCTGCCCCAATGACTGCAGCAGCTGTGGCACCCCAGCCTCCTCTCTGGCAGGGGCACCGAGGTGGGGAATGACTTCTCTATCATTAACCTCCATGCAGTTCGCTCAAGAAAAGGATATGGTGGCTGGGCAAGGGGGCTCACGCCTGTAATCCCAGCACTTTGGTGCTCAAGTCAGGAGGGTCGCTTGAGCCCAGGAGTTCCAGGCCAGACCGGGCAACACAGTAATGTTTGTAAACAAAATGAGGAGTTGAAGTTTCCTGTAAGATCTTCTAGGGCTCACCCAACCTTCATGTGCAGCGGGACCAGCAAGAAATCTGTTATCCCTGTCACCAGTTTGAAGGTCTCAGTGTGCCATTTCTGAAAAATTCAGGTCCCACCTGAGAAGCTGGTCTTTTTGAGGGACAAGGGCCACTGCCTCCTTTTGGGAAAGACATAGCAGCATGAATGTCAATGCTGGTGTCTCCCAACATGGCATCACGCTCTGATTCATCAGTGATTCCCTAATCAATGCCATTGGCTTGTGCTAGGACCATCTATCCCAGCCTATCCAATGACTTCAATAGCTGCAAAGCCCCAGCCTCTTCTTTGGCAGGGGCACTGTGGTGAGGAGGGAAGATTCCCTTATCGCAAATCTCCATCCAAGTGGTTCAATAAACAGATGTGGTGGCCCAACACTGTGGCTCACGCCTGTAATCCCAATACTTCCAGAGGCAAGGCAGGAGGATCACTTGAACCTTGGAGTTTGAGGTTGCCATGAGCTATGATCGTACCCGTACCCTCTGGCTGACTGACACAGTGAGACTTTGTCTCTAATAAGAAAAAAAAATGCCATTTTACAAGTGTACACTTTCATGGTAGTATATTCACTGTGTTGTACAACCATCGCCACCACCTCATTCCAGAACATTTCCACTACTCCCAAAAGAAAGCGGTTATATCTACTTTCTGTAGTGCCAATTCCTCAGCCCCTCACCATACCCTGGCAACCACTGCTCAGGTGTAGTTTCTGTGTCTGTGGGTTTGTTATTGTAACTTGAAAGTTCATTAATGTTATTTTAATTTTGTTTCATTTTGAATACAGTAAATATGGATATACAGAGAGCATCTTTGGAGGTCTCATTTTTATTTATTTTATTTTTTGAGATGGAGTCGTACACTGTTGCCCATACTGGAGTGCAGTGGCTGTGATCTCGGCTCACTGCAACCTCCACCTCCTGGGTTCCTGCCTCAACCTCCTGAGTAGCTGGGATTACAGGCCCCCACCACCGCGCCGGGCTAATTTTTTTTGGTATTTTTAGTAGAGACGGGGCTTCACCATGCTGGCCAGGCTGGTCTCCAACGCCTGATCCACCCACCTTGGCCTCCTGAAGTGCTGGGATTACAGGCGTGAGCCACCGCGCCGGCTGAGAGGCCTCATTTTTAAAGACTGTAATGGGATCCTCCCAAGACTAAACGTTTGAGAAACACTGGTCTAAGATTTGTGTTTTGTTTTATTGTTCAATCAGGTGGAACATAATAATATCTAAACCGGGCCCTACCTACCTGGAACTCAAAGATCGATTGATCTTCCCTGGCCAAGCTTCCAGAAGGGAGAGGGAGCTACTTAACAGACCGCAGGACCTGTGAGGACTGAGAACCGGAACCGTGAGTGACGGAACCGACCAGACGTGTCGGCCCCTTGGCTGGGGCTGCAGTCCCACGATCCACACAGCGACCCTGGCTCCGCAGACAAACCAAGCACCCAGTGAGGCAGAAACTGCTGAGTGAAGGGAAAGGGAGCCCAGTGCCGGGCGGCGCTCAGCAGCTCCCCCAGCGGCCATAGTCGCCAACGTCTCCGCGTCGGGGTTTGTACCGCAGAGCGCGTTCCATCGTCAACCGCGGCGCGGCCCACGCGCGCTCTTGCGTCCTGACCAGGGTAACCTTTCCTGGGGGACCCAGAGTCCACCGCTGGGCGGCGGGGATGGTTGCTAACGCAGCTCTCTGCAGGGCAGATCCACCAGCACCGGCACGCAAACTACGGGCTGGAGCAGTCTAACGGAAACTCAAAGTCGCTCCCAGGTTGCCATTCTCGGTAAGATTTCTGAATAAAACTAATTCTTTAAAAGCCTGAGTTAGCCAGGCGTGGTGGTTCACTCTTGTAATCTCAGCACTTTGGGAGGCTGAGGTGGGCGGATCCCCTGAGGCAGATCAAGACTAGCCTGAGCAACGTGGTGAAACCCCGTCTCTACTAATAATACAAAAATTAGCCGAGCATCGTAGCACCCGCCTGTAATCCTAGCTACTCTGGAGGCTGAGGTAAGAGAATCGCTTGAACCTGGGAGGCGGAGGTTGTGGTGAGCCGAGATCATGCTACTGCACTCCAGCCTGGGGCGGACGAGTGAAACTCCGTCTCAGGAGAAAAAAGCCTGAGTTTTTCTTTAGTTGACAGTTTTCCTTTTTCGTCTTCCGCAGAGCCAGCCTCACCATTCCAATGAAGACATCAATTAATCCAGGCACAGCAGCTCCAAATGCTAAGCTCAGTTCCTGCAGGGCAGGACCTTCTACAGAGAGCTACCTGGGGACTGTGAAGCTGGACCCCAGGCTGAGCCTGATCCTCTATCATCCAGCCCCCATTCTCTTCTCCATCACTGCTGCTGTGTCCCAGATTTAATCTTCATATACTTGAAGGACAGAATCATCAAACTCACCCACTAGTTATTTTTTATGGCACACACTCTCTGTTCTGCTTTTGCCCAGGCAGGAGTACAGTAGTAGCATGATCTCTGCTGACCACAACCTAGCCTCCTGGGCTCAAGCGATTCTCCCATCTCAACCTCCCAGGTAGCTGGGAGTACAGGCATGTGCCACCACACTTGGCTAATTTTAAAATGTTTTGTAGAGAAGGGGTCTCATTAGGTTGCCCAGGCTGCTCTTGGACTCCTAGGCCCAAGCCATCCTCCCACCTTAGCCTCCAAAGTGCTGGGATTACAGGAATGAGCCACCACATCCAGCCTCCTTCTTTTAAAGACATAGTTTGGAAGTTAATTAAAAAAAAAAAAAATCGTTCCTTTCTCTGTCATCCAAGCTGGAGTGCACAGGCATGATCTTGGCTCACTGCAACCTCCACTTCCCAGGTTCAAGCAATTCTCCTGCCTCAGCCTCCCAAGTAGCTGGGACTATAGGCATGTGCCACCATGCCTGGATAATTTTTTTTTTTTTTTTTTGAGATAGAGTCTCTCTCTCTGTCCCCCAGGCTGGAGTGCAGTGGTGCGATCTCAACTCATTGCAACCTCTGCCTCCTGGGTTCAAGCAATTCTCCTGCCTCAGCCTCCTGAATAGCGCCCAGCTAATTTTTGTATTTTTAGTAGAGATAGGGTTTCACCACATTGGTCAGGCTGGTCTCAATCCCCTGACCTCAGGTGATCCATGCACCTTGGCCTCCCAAAGTGCTGCGATTACAGGTATGAACCACTTTGCTCAGCCCTTGGGCTGGAGTACAGTGGTGCAATCTCAGCTCACTACAACCTCTGCCTCCCAGGTTCAAGACATTCTTCTGCCTCAGCTATCTGAGTAGCTGGGATTACAGGTGCCCACCATAGCACCTGGCTAGTTTTTTGTATTTTTATTAGAGTCGGGGTTTCGCCATCTTGGTCAGGCTGGTCTTGAACTCTTGAGCTAAGGCTGTCTGCCCGTCTCAGCCTCCCAAAGTGCTGGGAATACAGGCGTGAGCCACCATGCCAGCAAACACTATCTCCCTTCTAGGAATCAATATAAATCATCTGGCAATTAATTATTTTTTATTTTATTTTGAGACAGAGTCTCACTCAGTTGCCCAGGCTGGAGTGCAGCAGCGCCAACTAGGCTCACTGCAACCTCCACCTCCCGGGTTCAAGCCATTCTCTTGCCTCAGCCTCTTGAGTAGCTGGGATTACAGGTGCACACCACCATGCCCGGCTAATTTCCGTATTTTTACTAGAGACAGGGTTTCACCATGTTGACCAGGCTGGTCTCGAACTCCTGACCTTAGGTGAGTACCCACCTCTGCCTCCCAAAGTACTGGGATTACAGGCGTGAGCCACCACACCCAGCCCTAATTTTTGTATTTTTAGTGGAGATGAGGTTTCCCCAGGTTGACCAGGCTGGTCTTGAACTCCAGACCTCAAGTGATCTGCCTGCCTCAGCCTCCCAAAGTGCTGAGGCATGAGTCACCACGCTTGGCCAAGTCACCCTAATTTCTACCAGCCAGATGCAGATCCTTAAAACAACCCTAGGAGGTATTTCAACCATTATTCCCTTTTAATATCTGAGGAAATGGAGGCACAAAGAGGTTAAATCTCTGCCCTTGGTGGCGTGGCACCAAGGCCCTGTACCTAAATGATTTATTCAAACGTAGAAGCCCTATCTCTTTGATCTATGGTCTTTCCACTATTTCTGGCAGGTTTCTTACCAAATACTGGAGTTGGCAACAAATATGAAAACTCAAACAGCCTTTTTTGACAGGCAAGGAAGACCAAACTGCCAATTGTCAATGTTGGAGGTTCTCAAAGTATGGTCCAGGGACTTCTGGGAATCCCTGATACACTTTTGGTGGGTCTGCAAGTTCAAAACTATTTTCTTAATAAAACTAAGATACCTTTTGACTTCTCTTGAATTATTTCTCAATTATATAGTGAAGTTTTCAAAATACTATATGTGACATCACAACAGCATGAATGCAGAAGCAGATATGAGAATCTAGTTTTTTGTTTGTTTGCTTTTGAGGCAAGGTCTCCATCACCCAGGCTGGAGTGCACTGGCACCATCATGGCTGGAGGTACGGCAGCCTGTACCTCCTGGGCTTAAGCAGTCCTCCCCACTCAGCCTCCCAAGTAGCTGGGACTGTGAGGTGTCTGCCACCATGCCTGGCTAATTCTTTTTTTTAAGAGATGGAGGTCTAGGCCGGGTATGGTGGCTCACACCTATAATCTCAGCACTTTGGGAGGCTAAGGTGGGCAGATCACCTGAGGTTGGGAGGCTGAGACCAGCCTGGCCAACATAGAGAAACCCCATCTCTACCAAAAATACAAAAATTAGCCCTGCGTGGTGACATGTGCCTGTACCCGGGAGGAGATATGAAGGTCTCATTGTGTTGCCCAAGCTGGTCTCAAATTCCTGGGCCCAAGCAATCCTCCCAGCTCAGCCTCCCAAAGTATTGGGATTACAGGTGTGAGCCACTGCACCCAGCTCTTATATTTTCTCTTAAGCTAGATATTAGGTTTGTAAAAATGTAAAATTGTGCCACTTTTTTCACTAACTTTTTGTTTTGGAAAATAGTTTTAAATGTTACTTATATGAAATTAGTTTGTTACCGTAATTTTTGGCAGTTTTTAAATTAAGATATAATTTACATAACATAAAATGTACCATTTTAGGTGGGGCATGATGGTTGATGCATATAATCCCAGCGATTTGAAAGGCTAGGGCAGGAAGATTACTTGAGGCCAGGCATGGTGGTGTGTGCCTGTAATCCCAGCTACTTGGGAGGCTGAGGCAGGAGAATCACTTGAACGCGAGAGGCAGAGGTTTCAGTGAACCGAGATGGTGCCACTGCACTCTAGGCTGGGAGACGGAAGTGCAACAGTCTCAAAAACAAACAAAAAAACCAAAAACCCTCATATACACAAAACATGTTTGGAGACCTCATTTTAAAAGACTGTAGTGGGATCCCAAGCGAAACATTTCAGAAACAGATCCCACTCTGTCGCCAGGCTGGAGTGCAATGGTGCAATCTTGGCTCACTGCAACCTTCACCTCCCAGGTTCAAGCGATTCTCCTGCCTCAGCCTCCGGAGTAGCTGGGATTACAGGTGCCTGGGACTACAGGACTGAGCCACTGCGCCCGGCCTGTGTTTTGCTTTGTTGTTCAGTAGAGTGGAACACGATGTCTAAACAAGGGCCCTACCTAGTGGGGCTCAAAGGTGGAATGATCGTCCCTGGCCAACCTTCCAGAAGGGACAGGAGCTACTCAACGGACCGCTGTACCCTTAAGTACTGGGAACTGGAGCCGTGGGTGAGGGGGATTGAGTCACAGACCAAGTGTTTTCCATACTTCGCCGACGTGCTGAGTGCCAAGTTATAAAGGCAGGATGCAAGCTGCTCTCCTGGGCTGACATATATGCGAGGGGACCTACAGTGGCCTTGGGCCCAGCAGGCAGCAAGCGCAACGTGACTGCTCACAATCCAGCCCCTGTGGCCCAGATCTACGGAACTGACCAGACGTGACAGCCCCTTAGCTGGGGCTGCAGTCCCACGATCCACACAACGACCCTGGCTCCGCAGACAAGCCAAGCACCCACGGAGGCAAGAAACTGCAGAAAGTGAAGGGAAAGGGAGCCCAGTACCGGGCGGCGCCCAGCAGCTCCCCCAACGGCCACCGTCGCCAACGCCTCCGCGTCGGGGTTTGTACTGCAACGCGCGTCCAGCAGTCAACGGCTGCGCGGCCCACGCGCGCGCATGCGTCCTGACCAGGGCTGGGGACCTGGAGGCCGGCGCTGGGGGGCGGGATAATGGTGAGCCACACGCAGGAGCTTCCGGCGGTGCGTAGCCGTGATTGGTGGAGCCTGGGGAGGGGGCGGGGCACCGGGAAATTCGAACGGGAGAAGCGGGCCCAAGAAGGGCGTGGAATGGCCGCAGGGGTCTCGACGCTTCAGAGGCGACGCGAGATGGCGGCAGCGACGGCGACCTCAGGTACTTGAGCCCGGCCTGGGCAAGGCCGGCACCGACGTCTGGACCTTAGTGGGAGTCATGCGTCGGAGTGTGGTCTAGGCTCCGCAGGTTGTCGCGGAGAGGCCTCAATGGCGTGGGGGCGGGGAGAGGGAGACGATGGAGTGTGGGGTCTCCAGCCGGTCGGCCCATCCGGCTCCTGCCTTCTCCGTTTGCGGCTCTCTCCTCGGGTCAGTAGACGTGGGTCTCCAGCCCAGGCTCTTGGCTTGAATCCCACGCACTTTTCCTTTGTGAGCTTCGGTTTCTTCGTCTGTGAAATGGGGGTCATGGCCTTATCCCTGAAGATTACCTGAATAAGCAAGAGAAGAGTGGCGGACGCTCTAAACACGAGAACGAGAAGAAGGGAGCTGGAGGCGTGTTTTGGGAAGGGTTCTGTATGGGACATGGTGTTTGGGTGCAGAGACTTCCCTGAGATATGCCGGAGGGCGGGCTGAGGGTAGACCAACTGCAGCTGGGTTTAAGTTGACAGCGTAGGATGCTCTGCGATCACAGAAAAGGGAAATAAGGGACTAAAGTTTCCTTTCACTCTAGCGTGGAAGTGAATGCTATTTAAATGCTGTTAGGACACCCAAAATCTTGTATGTGAGTATTTGTTTACATGCGCCTCTAACCCAGGAGACTGAGTCCTGGTCAGTGATGATGGTGGGCGCCATAGTAATTGATTGGAGCCCTTGTTAGCCTCGTGAGGAAACAGACATTTAGGAGAATGTCATACACCTATAAAGCCCGAGCTGTGTACGAGACACAGCTGTAGGCATTTTATGGTGATGAACCATTTATTGCTTGCACAATGCTATATAACGTTGTTACTATTATTGTCTTTGTTTTACACATGAGGATACTGATGTTAAATAGTTTGTTTAGAGTTAACACAACTAGTAATATTGGGGCCTGAATTCGCTCTCAAGGAGTCTAAGTCTAGAGCCTCTGCTCTTAACCATTATGCCCAAGTACATGCCATCCCTGCTGGCTGAGCACACTCTCCCCTTACCCTTTCAAGATTCATTGTGTCTGGTGCATGGTAGATACGAAAATACCTGAATGAATAATGTCCCTTCCTAGAGGAACTTACAATCTATTTCAATAGAGTGTCACATAATCAGATGTAATGTGAAACAATGAGAGATGTGTATAAACTGAGTGTGTGGAATCTGAAGTAAACCCTTGGGTATTCTGAGAGGGCTTCATTAGCGGAGTGATACTTGAGATGGGTTTCAGAGGTTGGATAGGAGTTTGCCAGGCCTTGACTAAGAAGACAAGAACAGCAAGTGTTTTATTTATGGTGTAAAAGAGGCCAAAGATGCTATCTCAGCTCAATTTCCTCATCAATAAAAGGGAGAAGAGTGAATGAAATTTAGGAATTGTGGAAGAAGAGAAAATTAGAAATAAGTGCTAGCCTGGTCCAACAAGGTTGCTTTTATCATGAAAGGGCTAGACTCTTGTGCCATAAACAGCTGTCTACCTGTGGCCCTCCTCTCTTCCCTCCTCCCCTGGACTGTGAGCTCTGGGGCAGAAAAGGCAGCGAACCACTTTCATGATGGAAATGAACAAGCCAGTGATTAGTAGTTTATTCAGCAAATCTTAATTTGTTCAGCGAATAAAGATTTGCTGAGGGCCTACTCTGCGCCAATATTGGGGATAGAAAGGTGGGCGGGATAGATGATGGTTCTGAGAGTCAGCAGTCAAGTGGAGAAAGTGACAAACACACAATAGTGGGGTATGACAAGTGCTTATGGAGGAGCTAACAAGAGCTGTGGGTGCACCTGATAAAGCCTTAGTGTCTACCAGGGGAGAGTTTCGGTTTTGTTTTTTAAGAGGAATTAAGATGTGTTTACCTCAGTCATTCCAGGGTGTGGACAAAACCCAAAGGTGCCAGAGAACTTGGTGTTTTGTAGGAACTGAAGGAAATTCATCATGACTGGTAACTTAGACTGCAAGTAAGGAAACGGAGGGAATGACTATTGGGCAGGGAGACACCTTGCTACCACCAGCAAGGAAGGCTGTAAAGACCATGACCTTGGGCAGAGGTAGTGCAGTGGGAATGGAGAGAAATGGACTTGTTCAAGAGAGATTTAAAGAGACAGACTTGACGGATGTTAATGATGAACCAATGTGGGAGGTAAGAGACGTTGGAGTTAAAGACTCCCCCTTTTGGGGTTGGTGCCATTCATTTATATCAGAGATAAAACGATAGGGAGGTTGCAGAGAGATGGGGAAGGAGGGTTCAGTTTAGGACAAGCAGAGTTTAAGAGGAGCCACTAGGGCATTTGCTGCGAATGTGGGTCTGCAGTTGAGAGCTCTTGTGCAGAGCTTGAATAGGACTCATCAGCTGTAAGTTGGTACTGAAGCCAAGAGGGTGGGTGACCTTCCCATGAAATGAGTCTGAGTGGTCTCAGTTGGGGACAACTTTGTCCCTCACAGGACATTTGGATATGTCTGGAGACATTTTTCATTGTTACAACTTGAGCGTGAGGGTGGAGAATGCCACTGGCATCTAACAGGTGTGTGCTAACAGTCTAACTGCACAGGACAGCCCCGTAACAGGAATTAGCCAGCCCCAAATGTCAGTAGTGCTGAAGCTGAGAAACGCTGGTCTAGAGAAAGGATAGACAAAGCCTAGGAAAATCCCTGAAGACTGGCAGAGCTGAGGAGTGAACAGAGCTAGACGAGTAAGACAACTAGGAAAGTAGGGGGCATGGAAATGAAGGGAAAAGGGTGTTTCCCAAGAGCACTGCATAATTCTGGGAGGTCCAACAGGATTGAGGCTGAGTGTGCCTACTGGATCTAGCAGTAGGGAGGTCATGGGTGACCCTGCTGAATAGTGAGGGCAGAAGCAAGTTGCAGGATTGAGGAGTGGGGAGCAAGAGAAAGGGTATAATAATAACAACAGCTAAGGACTGAGCACTTGATGCCAGGCACTGTGCTAAACGTTGTATGTTCATTATTACTTTGAATCCTCACATTCTTAATGGGGATAGACCCTGTAATTAAAGAGAAATGGAGGCTTGCAGTGGTTAAATAAGCTTCCTGAAGTCACACAGGCTAGTCGGCAGAATTTGGCTCTGACTCCAGGTCCCCTGGGGATGCAAAGATGAAGGGGCTGAGGAGGACTCTGAGGGCCTCTGGGGCACTTTGGGGTTAGATCTTCTTTTGAAGCTGTCACTCACTAGCTGATGACCCTGGGCAACTCAGCTAACCCCTCTATACTGAGGTTTCCTCATCTGGAAAATGGGAGATGGACATTAAAAAGCACTTTTTATGCTGGGCGTGGTGGCTCACGTGCGTGTAATCCCATCACTTTGGGACGCCGAGGCAGGCAGTTCAAGACCAGCCTGGCTAACATGGTGAAACCCTGTTTCTACTAAAAATACAAAAAATTAGCTGGGCATGGTGGCGGGCACCTCTAATCCCAGCTGCTTGGGAGGCTGAGGCAGGAGAATAACTTGAATCCGGGAGGTGGAGAGTACAGTGAGCCGAGATCACGCCGTTGCACTCCAGCCTGGGCAACAAGAGCGGAAACTCCATCTCAAAAAAAAAGATACTTACTGGCCTTTTACCAATGTTCTAAGTACTTTTACATGAATCACCTTAATTACTCTCCTAACAACCTAACAAGGAGCTATTTTTATTTATTCCCATTTTGTAGGTAAGGAAATTGAGGCACTGGGGTGGAAAATGATTTCCGTAGGTTACTTAGCTATAAGTGGCAGAGCTGGGATTTGAACTCAGGCTAATTTACCTTGAATAATGAACCTATCTACTATGTGCTAGTCACTGTGCTGCCACTTTACCTGCTACTTAATTTTTTTTTTTTTTTTTTTTTGAGACAAAGTCTTGCTCTGTCACCCAGGCTGGAGTGCAATGGCGCGATCTCAGCTCACTGCAACCTCTGTCTCCCGCATTCAAACAATTCTCGTGCCTCAGCCTCCCAACTAGCTGGGATTATGGGCACACGCCACTACACATGACTTATTTTTGTATTTTTAATAGAGGCGGGATTTCACCATATTGGCCAGGCTGGTCTCGAACTCCTGACCTCAGGTGATCTGCCTGCCCTGGCCTCCCAAAGTGCTAGGGTTAGAGGCGTGAACCACTGTGCCCAGCCAAATTTTCAAAAAGCCCCTCTAAGGCCCACTCCCAACCTTATTTTACAGACAAGGAAACCAAGATCCAAGGTCACAAGCTAATAAATGTCAGAGCTGGAATTAAAGTCCAGTTCTGTCTCACCAGAGTCTGCACTCTAGCTCAGCACTGACTTCCTTCCCCTTAGATTGATCACTGTGCTTCTACATCGGCCATCTTTCTGTGTTCTCCCAGAACATCCTGTGAAAGCAGGCAGAAGAGGGTCCTGCACACATTTTTGACAAGTCAGTGCACCTCAATTTTCTGCCTGCACACATGCATCTGCAAGTTTTTACCTGCTTTCTCCTTTCAGGATTGCCATGAGGAACAGGTGAGAACTAGATGTGCAAGCGCTTTACAACCATAATGTGAGAAATGGTATTGATAGCCCCATTTATCAGATGAAGGAATGAAGGTTCAGTGTTTGAAACAGGCCATCTGCTTATGGGCATGCCTTACTTAGATGTAAGATTCTTTCTAGGGGTCATCTGTCTGCCTTTTGTCTTGCTGTTTCTGTGTTGGTTATGTATGCCAGCCAGTCTTTTGCCTTCTTTGAGGCCTATGGCTCTCAGCAACCAGCTGCTACCACCAGCAAGGAAGAGAGAGAGCTGCCAGGAGCTTTCCCAGTTGTTACATAACAGGGAAGCAATACGGCATCCTACCAAAAGCAGATTTTTAGAAGGGAAGACATCTAGGTTTGAGTTCCACTGTTAGCTACAGTATGTTATCCTCCAACGTAAAATAGAGTAATACTCTCCTTAGATTTTTTCAGCTCATTTAATCCTCACAAAAATAGAGGCCTTTTCTTTTTAAGTTTTATCTTCATTGTGTTTTCTGATGATAAAAATAATTAAGTTGCCAATTCTGAAAAAAAGACTTGATTTAAAAAAAAAAAAAAAAAGACTTAATCATCTGAAGGAAATTCAGGGGTAAGTTTACATGAGAGAAGAATTGTATGTCAGTGGTTGTTTTTTTTTGTTTTTTGTATTTTTTTAAAGATGGGGTTTTGCCATGATGGCCAGGCTGGTCATGAACTCCTGACCTCAGGTGATCCACCCACCTCGGCCTCCCTAAGTGCTAGGATTACAGGCATGAGCCACTGCGCCCGACTCTGTCAGTGGTTTTTACAGAACTGACATAATTCCTCATCAAAAGAAGATCATCATTAACAGTTTTCAGGGCAGCGGCAGGGGTGGGGGAGCCTGTGGGTATACATACATCTCAGTACATATTAGAAATCCCAGTTAAGAAATGGAGGCACGGGCTGGCTGTGGTGGTTCATGCCTGTAATCCCAGGACTTCAGGAGGCAGAGGTGGGCAGATCACTTGAGGTCAGGAATTCGAGATCAGCCTGGCCAGAATAGTGAAACCTCTTCTGCTAAAAATACAAAAACTAGCCAGGCATGGGGATGGGCGCCTATAATCCCAGCTCTACTTGGGAGTCAGAGGTGGGAGGATTGCTTGAACCCAGGAGGCGGAGGTTGCAGTGAGCTGAGATCATGCCACTGCACTCCAGCCTGGGGTGACAGAGCAAGACTCTGCTCCCATCCCCCACCCCCCCAAAAAAAAAGGCACAGAGAAGTCTGGCAGTTCACTGTCTGGTTTAGGTTTCGGTCAGATGTCAACCCTTTTAATCCTTAGAATAACCCTGTGAGGTGCTGGTCTACTTCAGCCTTGGCAATTCAAAACATGTCCTGGGCCAGGCATGGTGGCTTCTGCCTGTAATCCCCGCACTTTGGGAAGCTGACAGGGGAGGATTGCTGGAGCCCAGGGGTTGAAGACAAGCCTGGGACTCACTCTCTCTATTTTTTTTTTTTTTTTTTAAGTGCCCAGCATCACCTGGGAGCTTATTAGAAATGCAAAACCTCGGGCATCACCGCAGGGAGACTGAGACCAAATTCGCATTTTCATAAGATCCTCCAGATTATTTGTATATACATTACAGTCTGAGAAGCCTGCTGTCCACCCCACTGGACCTGCTTGTAGAGCAGGGAAAGCAGTGAGGCCAAGCTTAGGGGTGTCCACAACATGACCAGGGCAGAAAGAGCTTCTTCAACATCAGCTGTGGTCCCCAGCCCTCCCAGAAAAGTTGGTCCCTGCTTCTTCTGCTACCACCGTACTTCATGCCTAAAAGTGATCTTCTCTCCTCCAGGAGCTGGTCGCTGTCGGCTAAGCAAGGTAGGAGCTAGTCGTCGCCCACCTCCAGCTCGCGTGAGGGTGGCTGTGCGACTGCGGCCATTTGTGGATAGAACAGCTGGAACAAGCGATCCCCCCTGTGTGCGGGGCATGGACAGCTGCTCTCTAGAGATTGCTAACTGGAGGAACCACCAGGAGACTCTCAAATACCAGTAAGTCCACTCCTCTTCCCTCATGCCATCACCTCCTTCTCCTAGGCCCACTCCTGTTATCACTTTCCCAGAGTGTCTCTGACCTGCCTCCCCTGGATCCTTGCTCCCTCCTTGGCACCGTTTTGTTTCCTGAGCCTTCACTGTTCACTTAGGAAATGTTCACAGGTACTCCCCGTGATGGGCCTTCTCTAATACTGTAGGGAAAGAGGAGAGGCTGAATCAGAAATAGTTACTGTGCACAGGGAGGGTGGAGCAGCGAGGGTGAGCAGGTGAGCCCCAAATAGAGGCTGGAGGACATATGGGGAGAGTTGGGGAAACACAGACCAGCCAGCCAACCTACCCAAGCTGCAGCTGGGTAGTGTCAGAGAAGATCACACAGATTTGGGGACAGAACTCAGAAGGGCAGTTAGTTACTTTATAATCCCACTGGGGATATAAAGTTCAAACTATTTGGCCTGTTTTTCTAGGCAGGGGGTGGCAAACCATGGCCTGCTGGTCAAATCTGATCAGGAATAAGATTTTTTTTATAATACATAAAGTTTTATCGTTTATTTACATATTGTCTATAACTGCTTTCTGACTACAGTGGCAGAGTTGAGTAGTTGTAAAAGGAGCACATGGCCCACAAAGCCTAAAATATGTACAATCTGCCTTTTTACAGAAATTTGCTAGCTCCCATACTAGGCCCTTCACAATCTGGCTTCAGTTTCTTTCCAGCTTCATTCCCTCAATATATACTACACTTCCTGCTGTGGCCTAAGCTGCAGCTTCTCCCCCAGAACACATGAATGTGTGATTGGTATGTGGAGTCTAGTCCAGTTGTAAGCAGCATCCTTTATTTTCCTCATTATGGTGTAAAATACATGTGACCATGTGAAAAAGATTGGGAAGTCTTGCTTTTGTACTATTCCTGATTCTTAGAATTTCTTTCTTTCTCTTTGGTCAAAATCTTCCTTCCTTGAGCAGAATCAGTTACTCCTTTGAGAGTGTGTTCTCATTTTCTTTTCCTAAATCACAGCAAAGTGTGTATATCTATGTATCCTACCAGACTGTAAAACTCCAAGAGCAGAAATATGGGCTCTGTCTCTTTATTCCTACACCAATAGAGAGATGAGGATGGAGTAGGTGTTAGGTGGATGCTTTTTAAGGTCTTTGTACAAGGAAGGGGAGAGAGATATTCTCTTAAATCCAAGGTCTGGATGAGAGTAGAATTCCTTGCCCACCCCCATCCCAGTCCACCCCTTCCACACACACATATTAATTTATTTCTTTCTTCCTGCAGGTTTGATGCCTTCTATGGGGAGAGGAGTACTCAGCAGGACATCTATACAGGTTCAGTGCAGCCCATCCTAAGGCACTTGCTAGAAGGGCAGAATGCCAGTGTGCTTGCCTATGGACCCACAGGAGCTGGTGAGGGAGCCAGAGAAGGAACAACTATGGGTCAGAAAGGGTTGGGGAAGCGGGGAGGAAAACCTCACAGCTTTCTCTTCTCTCTCTCCAGGGAAGACACACACAATGCTGGGCAGCCCAGAGCAACCTGGGGTGATCCCACGGGCTCTCATGGACCTCCTGCAGCTCACAAGGGAGGAGGGCACCGAGGGCCGGCCATGGGCCCTCTCTGTCACCATGTCCTACTTAGAGATCTACCAGGAGAAGGTGAGGCCCCACACTGGTTGGGAGAGGAGCAACAAAGGGTCAAGGACCTGGTTCTAGAATGTGAAGCTCTACTCTAGCAGGGAGGTAGGGTGGAGACCTAGAAAGACAGAGGCTGGGGTAGCAGAAGGTACAACTCCGAGAATAGAACAGAGAAAGGAAACTGATTCCTAGGAAGCAGCAGCCTCTGTAAGGAGAATCGCTCTTCCCCTTCACTGCGTACACAGGTATTAGACCTCCTGGACCCTGCATCAGGAGACCTGGTGATCCGAGAAGACTGCCGGGGGAACATCCTGATTCCGGGCCTCACGCAGAAGCCCATCACTAGCTTTGCTGATTTTGAGCGGCACTTCCTGCCAGCCAGTCGAAACCGGACTGTAGGTGCTACCCGGCTTAACCAGCGCTCCTCCCGCAGTCATGCTGTGCTGCTGGTCAAGGTGAAGCCACAAACTGGGTTGAGGACCTGGGAAGGTCCAGGAGCCTGAGCTAAGCACGAAAATTTTGTTCTTACCCCCAGGTGGACCAGCGAGAACGTTTGGCCCCATTTCGCCAGCGAGAGGGAAAACTCTACCTGATTGACTTGGCTGGGTCAGAGGACAACCGTCGCACAGGCAACAAGGGCCTTCGGCTAAAAGAGAGCGGAGCCATCAACACCTCCCTGTTTGTCTTGGGCAAGGTGGTGGATGCACTGAATCAGGGCCTTCCTCGTGTACCTTACCGAGATAGCAAGCTCACTCGCCTACTGCAGGTCAGGCCTACCTGTCTCAGGGAAGAAGGGGCTGCAGAAGGAGGTTCTCAAGTCTGCTGATGGGTGGGGAGTAGCAGTCAATGCACAGGAAGGCTAGGTTTCTGACCCACCCACTGCCTGGTCCCACCCTCAGGACTCTCTGGGTGGCTCAGCTCACAGCATCCTTATTGCCAACATTGCTCCGGAGAGACGCTTCTACCTAGATACAGTCTCCGCGCTCAACTTCGCTGCCAGGTCTAAGGAGGTGATCAACCGGCCTTTTACCAATGAAAGCCTGCAGCCTCCCGGTGAGGACTAGGGGAGGCAGGAGTGGAAAGGCTGGGTCTGGAAATTAGGGAGTTTGTTGAAGCCACCAGGCATCAGCATAGAGGATGACCAACCCCATCCCTCTCTCCACCCCGTCCTCCAATCATCTAGTCTTGGCACCTGTTAAGCTGTCTCAGAAAGAATTGCTTGGTCCACCAGAGGCAAAGAGAGCCCGAGGCCCTGAGGAAGAGGAGATCGGGAGCCCTGAGCCCATGGCAGCTCCAGCCTCTGCCTCACAGAAACTCAGGTGAGCAGTGGGGCCTTGGGTGAATTCTCTTCCTGATGTGTGGCTTAGCAGCAGAGCTCCAATGGGTTTAGCCTGTCAGGTCCTTCAGCAGAGACAGCTGTGATCTTGTTCCTCTCCCATTAAAATCACCCTAGGCCGAGCATGGTGGCTCATGTCTGTAATCCCAGCACTTTGGGAGGCCAAGGCAGGTGGATCACCTGAGGTCAGGAGTTTGAGAACAGCCTGGTCAACATGGCAAAACTCCATCTCTACAAAAAAAAAAAAAATAATTAGCCAGGTGTGGTGGCATGTGCCTGTAATTCCAGCTACTCAGGAGGCTGAGGCAGGAGAACCTCTTGAACCCAGGAAGCGGAGGTTGCAGTGAACTGAGATTGCGGCCACTGCACTCCAGCCTGGGTGATGGAGCAAGAGTCTGTCTCAAATAAATTAATTAATTCACCCCAAATTCTACTCCATTGAATCACTAAAATGCTAAGATCAGTGTCTCCTTGGTGCTGCTGCCTTGGGGACCTAAGGAGGCCTCCTGGGGATCCTTTCAATTTTCCAACCTCTTTAGCCCTCAGCAAAACTTCTCACTTTGGGACAGCTGTTTCAAGGATGAGCATTTTTGCTTCTGGTTCAAGGAGTGATCTGAATCAGATCTTTCAGGTCCAGAGGATAAAAGCAAAGCAAAGGAGACTTGGAAGAGCTGTCCCTCTGAGACCGCCTGGTCTGTGTCAGGCACAGCTTGGGGAGCCAGCTGCTGTCCTAACTGCTTCTGCCCTCAATCCAGACAGAACCTCTTAACTAAGTCCTTTGTATATGTGGCCTCCTTCCCTAACTCCAATCGCCCCACCTCATGGCCCAGTGTATACTAATCCTCAGGTCATCTCAGTTCAGGGGTCTTGCTTTCTGTGTCTGGCCACTTAGCCCCTGTGCTGTCCCCTCCACCACCCAGGAGCCAGTAGCAGTTTTAACATGGCTCTGTGTTCCCACCCTTAGCCCAAATAAAGCCCGTGAACTACTGAACAGAGGTGACTTGAGGAGGCCAAGGGTTAGTGCCTACTCTGTCCCAGGGGACTTATGTAGTTAAGGAAGATGCCACACAAGAAGATGCTTGTGCACTAATGACCCTAGCTCTCAGTCTTGTCTTTCCTAAACCATCTGTCAACAGTTCCCTCTCCTGTGTGCACAGACCCAGAAATGTGCACAGGTAAGCTCTCTGTCAGATGGGCACTCTGAGAAAGGGGAAGCTCAGAGATGGGCACATCAAACCCAGCAGACCCAGAGCTTGAGGGGCTCACAGGAGAGGAAGTCGGAGGGGAACATCAGTATGTGAGGCCAGGTGGAAAATGCAGAATCGGGACAGAGTAGCTGCTACTATAAGCCAAGAAAGAAGAGATGTCTTCTAGTGTTTGCCCACATATGTTCTGGTCCTGTTTTTCCATGGCACTGGTACGGAAAGCATGGGAGCGTCTTTGTCCTCCAGGAGCCAGTTCACAGTGTAGGGAGGAAGATGCACTGTCAAGCTGGGTGTCATGGAAAGGTGGCATCAAACTGACCTGGAAAGATCATTGATATAGATGTGAGGAGGTGTGGGGCAAGATTCCAGGCAAAATAAATGAATGTTAGACATTGCTGCCTGGGCACGGTGGCTCACACCTGTAATCCCAGCACTTTGGGAGGCCAAGGCATGTGGATCACTTGAGCCAGTTCAAGACCAGCCTGAGCAATACAGACCCCATCTCTACAAAAAAAATTAAAAATTAGCTGGGCATGGTGGCATGCACCTTTGGACCCAGCTACTCAAAAGGCTGAGGCAGGGAGATTGCTTAAGCCACGGGAGATTGAGGCTATAGTGAGCTATGATCTCAACACTGCACTCCATCCTGGGTGACAGAGCAAGACCCTGTCTCAGGAAAAAAAAAAAATGGGCTGGGCGTGGTGGCTCACGCCTGTAATCCCAGCACTTTGGAAGGCCGAGGTGGGTGGATCACAAGGTCAAGAGATCGAGACCATCCTGGTCAACATGGTGAAACCCCATCTCTACTAAAAAGACAAAAAAAAAAATTAGCTGGGCATGGTGGCGCATGCCTGTAATCCCAGCTACTCAGGAGGCTGAGGCAGAATTGCCTGAACCCAGGAGGTGGAGGTTGCGGTGAGCTGAGATCGCGCCATTGCACTCCAGTCTGGGTAACAAGAGTGAAACTCCGTCTCAAAAAAAAAAAAAAGAAAAAAAAAATGTTAAGATTTACCATGCAGGCTGGGCGGTGGCTCACACCTGTAATCCCAGCACTTTGGGAGGCTAAGGCAGGTGGATCACCTGAAGTCAGGAGTTAGAGGCCAACCTAACCAACATGGTGAAACCCCATCTCTACTAAAAATACAAAAATTAGCTGGGCATGGTGGCGGGTGCCTGTAATCCTAGCTACTTGGGAGGCTGAGACATGAGAATAGCTTGAACCCAGGAGGCAGAGGTTACAGTGAGCTGAGATCTCACCACTGCACTCCAGCCTGGGTGACAGAGTGAGACTCCATCTCAAAAAAAAAAAAAAAAAAAAAAAAAGACTCAACTGTGCTCAGAGTCAGTCAGGACTCGGCTTGAACAGGCCTTTGCTGCTGCCCACAGGATACAGACTTGGCAGCTGAGGTCTTCAGTGGCTTTCAAAGCCCTGCTGAAGATGGCATTCTCTGTAATGTTTTCCCCAACTACTCCAAATGGACAGGCACTGCCCGGTCACCTTATCATGGTCTCTTGATTTCCTCAGTAGACAAGTGCTTCCAGGGCAGGGTAGTGTCTTAGATCTCTACTACCTGGCACTTGTATGTGTGCCTGATTTCCTGGCATCCCTGAGAAGTCACTTCACCTGATGAAGACATTGCACCTACAGAAACTGGATACCTAGCAAGTTAACATTAGGTTCTAGAACTACAGGATACACCAAGTTAAGGTGTGGTGAGGGGAGTCCTGCTGCTATAGAAGGTGATGAGGGAGGAAGTAGGTGAAGAGCAACTTCTTTGTCTGCTCAGCCCCCTACAGAAGCTAAGCAACATGGACCCGGCCATGCTGGAGCGCCTCCTGAGCTTGGACCGTCTGCTGGCCTCCCAAGGGAGCCAGGGGGCCCCTCTATTGAGTACCCCAAAGCGAGAGCGGATGGTGCTCATGAAGACAATGGAAGAGAAAGACTTGGAGATTGAGGTAGGTGTTGGAGGGAGGTGGGAGCTGAGATTCCTATTGGCCTTGAGAAGCAATCCTTGTATCTTCAGATAGGGAACGACACTCAGGCTGGACTGGGAGAGTCCAGTTTTCTCCCAACACTGGAAGTTCTCCAGCTTCTGCTTGAATGTCCTTAACGTGGCTGAACTTTTGACAAATAATTGAGATCAGATGTCAGGGAATGAGAAGAAAAAGTTCAAAGTAAAAGCAACAAATGTTAAACATTACATTTCCTAAAACCCAGCTCAATTAATTGAGGACTCTGCTTGACGAGCCTTTCCCTTCAATATTTGCAAGAGGCTTGTTCCACCTCTGAGTAGCCCCCTGATCACAGAAAGCCCTTAATTATGGTAGGCTTCACCTGTCTCCTGGTAACTTCTCCCATTGGTCCTAGTTCTGCGCCCTGGGGCCTCAGGGCCTTGCATATACACCCTGGTGACCCACTGCCCTTCAGGCTGCCCTGGAGTTGGGTCTGGGTTATCACATCTCCCTGATGCTTTCCAACAGAGGCTTAAAATGAAGCAAAAAGAACTGGAGGCCAAGGTGTTGGCCCAAAAGGCTGAAGACTCAAAGGAAAAGGAGAACCATTATCCCACAATTCTCCGGCCCCTTTCACATCGCACAGTCACAGTGGCAAAGCCCCTGAAAAAGGCTGTGGTGATGCCCCTACAGCTAAGTAAGTTTGACTCCAGGGGCTGGGGGTGCCAAGGCAGCTGAGATCCCATAAGGGAGGAGGTGTTAGGAGCAGCTGTCTCCATGTCATTCATGTTCTCCCACCATATGCTAGACCCAGGGAGGGCTGAGAAGGCTCTGAGGCAGCATTGGGGGTGCTCTGCCCTCAGGCGTTTAGTACAGTGGGATGGACAAACAAGTATAGAGGATTGATGACAATGCAAGACTGACTGAGATACTTCAAATACAGGTATAAAAAAGGTCATGTGGAGACAAAGCAGGTTAACTCACAGTGGAGGGGAACTGGGGAATCAGAAGTGGAAGAACTAAGGGGCTACCAGAGAGGATGAAAAGTAGCCTCTGCCCTGACTCCAATTATCAATTCCTGCTTTCAGTTCAGGAGCAGGCAGCGTCCCCAAATGCCGAGATCCATATCCTGAAGAATAAAGGCCGGAAGAGAAAGGTGAAAATAGCTGGGGGCTTAGGCTACACCTGGACCCCAGAAGTAAAGGGGAGTAGGCTCTAGGGGTAAGAGCATTGGCCTTGGGGTTAACCCACTGGGCGATGGCCACCAGCTATTTACAGGCCTTAATTTGCTTACCCCTGGAATGTGGCAATGGGATGGCTCCTTGCACGACATTTAGGGTGAAAGGCAGTGATGTGGATGTACCTAGCAGAGTGGGTGTTCCCTTCCTGATAGCTACTGTCAGTAGCTACTTAACTAGGTCCACTGTGTAGCCTGACTTCTGCCATCTATAAGCTTAAGAAGGAAAATTTAGGGAACTATGACCTAAACACTCAAGAATGAAACCACACACATGCGCGCGCACCAGCATGCCCAGAATTGAATACCACTACAACTACAGAAAAACTGAGGTGGTTGAGGGAGATATCACTTATTCATATTACTTTCTCCCATGTACTTCTGAAATCAGCTTATTCTTTCCTTTTTAGAGATGAGAGACCAGATTTCATGGCTTATTTTGTGCTTTACATTCATTAACTCACTTGATCGCCACAGTAACTCCATGAGAAAGGTGCTAGTATTACCACTGGATACTAAGTAGTACCACTCTTTCACTAGTAGCATAATGAGAATTAACCCAGTGACCTGAGGGCAGGATTTTGGACACACTTGAAGAGAGGAAGAGGCTGGAGTGCGGGAGGTAGCTGGTGCTGGGCTAGTCTTGGCAGAGGAGCCCAAAGCACTTGGCTGCCGTGCATGTCACTCACCTCCCTTTGCCTCCCAGCTGGAGTCTCTGGATGCCTCAGAGCCTGAGGAGAAGGCAGAGGACTGCTGGGAGCTAGAGATCAGCCCGGAGCTTTTGGCTCATGGGCGCAAAAAAATACTGGATCTGCTGAACGAAGGCTCAGCCCGGGATCTCCGCAGTCTTCAGCGCATTGGCCCGAAGAAGGCCCAGCTCATCGTGGGCTGGCGGGAGCTCCACGGCCCCTTCAGCCAGGTAACAGCCCCCAGTGGACTGGGGGAGGGTGGGGGATGGGGGAGACCAGGCACCCCCGACAGCATCTCCTACCGATCCTGTCCCGCCAGGTGGAGGACCTGGAACGCGTGGAGGGCATAACAGGGAAACAGATGGAGTCCTTCCTGAAGGTGAGGACACAGCCCTGCCCCTCCTTTGCCTGTCCTGCACCCCGCGCCGTTCTAACATCGCTGTCCCCGCCCTCCCTCCTGTGTTGCAGGCGAACATCCTGGGTCTTGCCGCCGGCCAGCGCTGTGACCCGTCTTGACCGCCGTTTCCTCACTCCGCCTCTTTAAATCCTTGTATAACCCCGTGTTGTGTAAATACAGTTTTTCTCTGGTGCTTCCGCCTGATTTTTGGGGCTGCGGGGGCGGGACCGGGGTGTGACCGCCCCGGGATGGGCCGCCACTGCGGCCGACAGCCCCGCTGGGCGCCATTTTCGGGTAGCCACTCTGCGCAGGATTGTAAATAAACCTCTGAAGCCGGGCGAGGAGGACGGTGGCTGGCAGGATGCAAAAAGCGAAGGTCGAAGCTTGAGCGCAACCGTTAGGCGGGCGCGCGCTCAGTGATTAGCCCCGCCCCGTCCGTGCCCCCGACGCGCGTTCCCCCATTCTCCCGCTTAGCAACGACGGCAGCCTTGTGCGCGTGCGCGCGAAATAACGGCCGCTGGCGGAGGGAGGGGGGGTGGAATCGTTGGAGGGGGAAGAGGAGAGAAGCCGCCGGTCTCCCGCGCGCCCACCACCTGCGCCATCGTCAGCCAATCAGCAGCCGTCTCAGGGGTCTCGCGCTCGGGGCGACTGGGGCTGCTGGGTGGCTCCCCTGTCCCTCCTCCCGCTAGAGTCCTCTCGCACCTCCCCCTCCCGCTGGCCCCGCGCGCGCTCGCGCTCGCGCTCGCGCCCGCTCCAGCCTCTTGTGTGTCCTCGCGCCCCCCGCCCGCCCTCCCCGCGCGCAGTGTGCTCCGCTCCCCCCACCCTCCTCCTCCCCCCGCCCGCCCCGCGCGCCTCCTCCCCGGGTTCCCCCTCCCCCACCGCCGCCTCCTCCTCCTCCCGCCCCAGGGTGAGCGCGAGCCACCTCCCTCCCTCCCTTCGCCATGGATCCCAGCAACTGGAGCAGCTTCATCTTCCAGGTAACAACCCCCTCCCCCCGCCCCCACCCCCCTGCCCACACCCCCTCCTGCCCGCCCTCCCTCCCGTCCC